>NC_064409.1:77935393-78152893 GCF_023375975.1 Astyanax mexicanus
CTCTCCTGCTGTCCTTCTTTCACCGCCCTTTTCTGACTGTGGGTAGTAGGAGGTCTGTCACAAACCCTGGAGATACCAGCCTACAGCATTTGCTGAGGGAAGTGACCATGACCCCACCCCCAAACAGTCAAAACTTGAGTGCAAAAAACTTGACGCAGAAGCAGGAAATTGGTACAGGACTACTGTGAATTCGAGAAGAAAAAAAAAAAACTAAAACAATTCACTTCTTTTTTGCTCACGAGTTTCACATTTGTGCTCACAAGAAGTTAATTTACACACGCATAATGTTAAAACACGCATGCTAATTTGTTTCACCTGGTGCTTTTGCACCCCTGACATTTAACAAAGATGTGACGCCATACAGTATTTCATCGTACATATTTCAGCAAGCCAATGACAATCTTGAGAAAAACTCCCTCAGACCAAAGGCCACATTTTCCCCTCAGCCGTTCACACATCCCAGCTCCGGAAGAGCCTGTTAATGAGCTCTTAAACCAAATCCGGTGTTTCTGAACAGGAAGGAAACACTGCTTTACTGCCACTTACCATCCAGCCCATGAACACACACCACCAAGTGAATCCCATCCTCAAACTCCTCCTCTTCCTCCTCCGGAGGGAAGTATGGGTGATCCGACGCCAGCAGAGGAAGATCACTGTAGAGCGTGGCTCTGAACGAGAGCTCCCTCAGAAACGCCTCTTTAGCTTTATAAAAACTACAACACACACACACACACACACACACACCAGAAAAAGACTAGGTTTAAATTTCAAGCTCCATTTCAACCGTCTGGGCTCTAAGAAGTCTGAGTGATTGTAGGGGGTGTGGACCACAGGTGGGCAAAATATGGAAGTATAGCTATGGAAAAAAATAAGAGATCACTTAAAAATGATGAGTTTCTTTGATTTTACTAAATTGAAAACCTCTAGAATATAATCAAGAGGAAGATGGATGATCACAAGCCATCAAACCAAACTGAACTGCTTGATTTTTTGCACCAGGAGTAAAGCAGCATAAAGTTATCCAAAAGCAGTGTGTAAGACTAGTGGAGGAGAACATGCCAGGTCTGAAAGCTCTGCATCTTTTTTGTAATTTCAGCCATTTCTCATTTTCTGTAAATAAATGCTCTAAATGACAATATTTTTATTTGAAATTTGGGAGAAATGTTGTCTGTAGTTTATAGAATAAAAAAAAAACAATGTTAATTTTACTCAAACATAAACCTATAATAGCAAAATTAGAGAAACTGGCCTCTTCATTTTTTCCAGAGCCGCATATATATTGGAAAATTAATATATATTTTTTAGTCTCTTTAGGTTGTAAATGCTAGAATGCATAAAAAATTAGGGTTACCATCAATGTATTACTGAGTGAAAATAAAGTTAATAAAGCATGTATATCATTTTAATTAATGCTTTAAATTCATTAAAGATCTTGCTATTCTGTCCCTTTTCTGTTATTATTTCTATTTAGATGGAAGTTAAGTGCCTTAAAATGCAACAAAAAGTCTTTCAGAGTGCATTCGAGAAGTAACTTTTGGAGAAATTCGAGAAGTAACTTACCATTCTTAACTACAGATGTTACTTTTATAAAACAAGCTCTATGAATACATTATACTACTATTTCTACTTTATTTGCTGAAAAATACACTTTATTAAACATCTGCATCTTATTAAACTCACTTTAGCATCCTCTCGCTGATCTCCTGTTCGGCGCCCAGCGAAGAAGACGACGAGGAGATGATTCCGAAGGAGCCCAGGGGCTGATGGGTAATGGGGGAGGTGGCCTGGCGGGCGGAGAGTCCGCTTACAGATGGCGAGTCGCGGAGAACAGAGGAAAAGGGGAGGCAGGTCGGAGCACAGGATACGGAGAGGTTCACCACTTCCACAACCTTCTTATTCACGAACGCCAGGCCTGAGCTCTGCATCTTATTGGCTCTGGGCTGCCCCTCCAGCGCCTCCTTCACATCCTGCTCTCTGCCATTGGCTGGGAGCCCTGGGAGCCCTGTGAGGTTACTTGGCCTCTCTTTGTCATTGGTAAATACAGTGCTAAAACTCTGGTTTTCATTGGTTGGCGCGTGTGTAGAGCTCTGCTCATCTTCAAGCTCATCCAGATGAATGTTATGAAAGCTGACATCGTCGTCATGATCTTTATCATCATCATCATCATCATCATCATCATCATCATCATCATCATCATCATCGTCGACAACGTGGTCCTGGTTTGTTGAGTCTGGTTTGTTGCTCAACCTCAGTAAATCTGGCGCCCCCTTGTGTTCGGATGATTCCGATTCACAGGCACATGATTTAGTGTCGTCGCCATCATCATCAAGTGGTGGACTTGGAGTGGAGTCTTCCACAAGCGAGACGCCATTGAACGCCGTTGACGCCACTGAACTTTTCTCATTGATTTCGACTTCCAGAGCATCGTTACGCTCTACGAACTGCTGAAAGAGAAGTACGTCTTGTACGACACGCAACAAGCTCGCTTCAGGTTCGATATCTTCGGTAGATGCTGACTCCCGAGTGTCCAGATTAGGTAGAACATGCTCAGAATCGCATACAATCGGCTTTCGCCTAATTTGATTGGTGACCTCTAGGATAGCTGACCTCCTCTGCCCTGTTTCTTCCGTATTTCGCCTCTGCTGAGTGGCCAGCTCCCGTTTGTCCTCGTTTTCATCAGGGCTGCTGATCTGTGGAGCAGAGGCGGATTTGGTGAGGGTGTTCAACTGCCTCTGCCGCTCCTCTTCGTCGTCTTCGTACGGCAAAGAGCTGATGGAGGTCAGAGAGGCCTGGGTAGCACTAGGCAGGCTGCCATGGCTCTCCGCCTGGAGACCCTCAAGAGAACTGCGGTGGGCAGCTCGCCGACGGCTCAGATGCTGCTGCAGAGGGTCTCGGCCTACAATCCCACTGCGACCATCCAGAGGCCAACAAGCTACAGAGCTGGGCTCGCTTTCGATGCCCGAGTCTGAGATCACAGAGGAAGAACGCTTTATTACCTTAGTCGATCTGCCAAGGAAGCTGCTTCTGGGTGGAGTTTCAGGCTGCTGGGCGTTGTGTGTTGAGTTATAAGCTGGCGTGATTGGTGGATCAGTTGTAGGGGTTTGCAAAATTGAGTCTGACAACACCGTACCATCTAAATCTTTGGCTCCACCAATTTTCGCTTGCGTCAGAGATCCAACGACCTCTGTAGAGGGGTCATCTATTGCTGCATCTGTTTCCTCGTTGATGTGATTGACTTCTGAAGACTGGTTTTCATCGTGATTAAGAAGTTTTGGACCATGACCAATGAATTCTGTGCCATTTGATTGGATGATCATTACTTCTTCTCCTCGATATGGGTCAGAATCGCTGGGTTGGACGTTAATGTGTCTCAGACCGTTGGTAGAAGGACATTCTAATGTTTGTAAATCAGTGTCCAAAGAAGATAATCCTACTGTTTCATCCGTAGCATCTGTAGGGTCCTGCTCAAGATCATTCAGAGTTTCAACTTCTTGAGAAGTTTTTGTTTCTGATTTTGTCTGTAATTCTGTCTCTAATTCAACCTCTTTTATGCTCCCGCACAGGTCGATTGCCTCCTCCCTACTTACAGACCTTGAGCCACTCCCTAACTTTACTATAGACTCAATCTCAGCTTCAGTTCTGTCTATACACACCATCCCATCAACACATGTCTCAGTCAGATCTCCAGATTCAGTCATATTCCCATCCCTGTCGATGACAAACTCCCGCTCCTGTCCAATCAGAGCCATGTAGGTGGGCAGGTCCATGAAGTCCTCACAGGAAGGCTCTTCAGGGGTTATTGCTGGTGAGTGTGAACATGGGCTCCCCTCTGCTGGTGGTGTTGTGATGGTATGGTGGTCCACCGTCTCGTTGGGTTCAGCGGGTTGCTGAAGGGTTGAGGCTGGCTGGGTTGGCACGTGTGATTTGTAATCTGGAGAAAAGAAAAAAAGTACTTTTACTCTTGGGGTTCAAAAATTTCGTAAATCACAGAACACTTAACCCATGTCAACATTTTTACGCTGTAAAAAGGAAAAAATGTACTCGTTGCTACATTAAAACAGTAATAAGTCACATTACTCTGAGAACAGCAGTAGATTCGGCAGTTTAAGGGGCTTTATTTGCCTTCCCAATAGTAACTAATAGATGTTTTGACTAGAAATGAAATATTGGAATGAATTAATGAATTTCTGACGTTTCTACAGCACTGAGTTTGTTCTGTTGTAAGAAACTGAATCATATTTAAGGTTAAAACACACCTAAACAGGGTGAGTCCACAAATCTGTCCTCGAAAATGATTGGCAGGCTGCTCCAGTCGCCGTCAATATCCAGGCACTCGATGGGTAGAGGAGGCATCCGGCTCATGTAGTCTGAACTCCTCAAATCTACAGCCACCTGAGCATGCTTACTAATACTGCAGAGAATAAACACCAGAATAAACCCGTATTGTTATAAAATCAGTGATCAGTGAGAGTTAGTGTCTACCTGTAATTAACTCTATATAACATTAGAATACTAAACCCAAATAAACATTAATAAAGTCAGTGATCAGTGAGAGTTAGTGTCTACCTGTAATTAACTCTATATAACATTAGAATACTAAACCCAAATAAACATTAATAAAGTCAGTGATCAGTGAGAGTTAGTGTCTACCTGTAATTAACTCTATATAACATTAGAATACTAAACCCAAATAAACATTAATAAAGTCAGTGATCAGTGAGAGTTAGTGTCTACCTGTAATTAACTCTATATAACATTAGAATACTAAACCCAAAAAAACATTAATAAAGTCAGTGATCAGTGAGAGTTAGTGTCTACCTGTAATTAACTCTATATAACATTAGAATACTAAACCCAAATAAACATTAATAAAGTCAGTGATCAGTGAGAGTTAGTGTCTACCTGTAATTAACTCTATATAACATTAGAATACTAAACCCAAATAAACATTAATAAAGTCAGTGATCAGTGAGAGTTAGTGTCTACCTGTAATTAACTCTATATAACATTAGAATACTAAACCCAAAAAAACATTAATAAAGTCAGTGATCAGTGAGAGTTAGTGTCTACCTGTAATTAACTCTATATAACATTAGAATACTAAACCCAAATAAACATTAATAAAGTCAGTGATCAGTGAGAGTGTCTACCTGTAATTAACTCTATATAACATTAGAATATTAAACACAAATAAACATTAATAAAGTCAGTGATCAGTGAGAGTTAGTGTCTACCTGTAATTAACTCTATATAACATTAGAATACTAAACCCAAATAAACATTAATAAAGTCAGTGATCAGTGAGAGTGTCTACCTGTAATTAACTCTATATAACATTAGAATACTAACCCCAAATAAACATTAATAAAGTCAGTGATCAGTGAGAGTGTCTACCTGTAATTAACTCTATATAACTTTAGAATATTAAACACAAATAAACATTAATAAAGTCAGTGATCAGTGAGAGTGTCTACCTGTAATACACTCTATATAACATTAGAATATTAAACCCAAATAAACATTAATAAAGTCAGTGATCAGTGAGAGTTAGTGTCTACCTGTAATTAACTCTATATAACATTAGAATACTAAACCCAAATAAACATTAATAAAGTCAGTGATCAGTGAGAGTTAGTGTCTACCTGTAATTAACTCTATATAACATTAGAATACTAAACCCAAATAAACATTAATAAAGTCAGTGATCAGTGAGAGTTAGTGTCTACCTGTAATTAACTCTATATAACATTAGAATACTAAACCCAAATAAACATTAATAAAGTCAGTGATCAGTGAGAGTTAGTGTCTACCTGTAATTAACTCTATATAACATTAGAATACTAAACCCAAATAAACATTAATAAAGTCAATGATCAGTGAGAGTGTCTACCTGTAATTAACTCTATATAACATTAGAATACTAAACCCAAATAAACATTAATAAAGTCAGTGATCAGTGAGAGTTAGTGTCTACCTGTAATTAACTCTATATAACATTAGAATACTAAACCCAAATAAACATTAATAAAGTCAATGATCAGTGAGAGTGTCTACCTGTAATTAACTCTATATAACATTAGAATACTAAACCCAAATAAACATTAATAAAGTCAGTGATCAGTGAGAGTGTCTACCTGTAATTAACTCTATATAACATTAGAATATTAAACCCAAATAAACATTAATAAAGTCAGTGATCAGTGAGAGTTAGTGTCTACCTGTAATTAACTCTATATGACATTAGAATACTAAACCCAAATAAACATTAATAAAGTCAGTGATCAGTGAGAGTGTCTACCTGTAATTAACTCCATATAACATTAGAATACTAAACCCAAATAAACATTAATAAAGTCAGTGATCAGTGAGAGTTAGTGTCTACCTGTAATTAACTCTATATAACATTAGAATACTAAACCCAAATAAACATTAATAAAGTCAGTGATCAGGGAGAGTTAGTGTCTACCTGTAATTAACTCTATATAACATTAGAATACTAAACCCAAATAAACATTAATAAAGTCAATGATCAGTGAGAGTGTCTACCTGTAATTAACTCTATATAACATTAGAATACTAAACCCAAATAAACATTAATAAAGTCAGTGATCAGTGAGAGTTAGTGTCTACCTGTAATTAACTCTATATAACATTAGAATACTAAACCCAAATAAACATTAATAAAGTCAGTGATCAGTGAGAGTGTCTACCTGTAATTAACTCTATATAACATTAGAATACTAAACCCAAATAAACATTAATAAAGTCAGTGATCAGTGAGAGTGTCTACCTGTAATTAACTCTATATAACATTAGAATATTAGACACAAATAAACATTAATAAAGTCAGTGATCAGTGAGAGTGTCTACCTGTAATTAACTCTATATAACATTAGAATATTAAACCCAAATAAACATAATTAATAAAGTCAGTGATCAGTGAGAGTTAGTGTCTACCTGTAATTAACTCTATATAACATTAGAATACTAAACCCAAATAAACATTAATAAAGTCAGTGATCAGTGAGAGTGTCTACCTGTAATTAACTCTATATAACATTAGAATACTAAACCCAAATAAACATTAATAAAGTCAGTGATCAGTGAGAGTGTCTACCTGTAATTAACTCTATATAACATTAGAATACTAAACCCAAATAAACATTAATAAAGTCAGTGATCAGTGAGAGTTAGTGTCTACCTGTAATTAACTCTATATAACATTAGAATATTAAACCCAAATAAACATTAATAAAGTCAGTGATCAGTGAGAGTTAGTGTGTACCTGTAATTAACTCTATATAACATTAGAATACTTAACCCAAATAAACATTAATAAAGTCAGTGATCAGTGAGAGTGTCTACCTGTAATTAACTCTATATAACATTAGAATACTAAACCCAAATAAACATTAATAAAGTCAGTGATCAGTGAGAGTGTCTACCTGTAATTAACTCTATATAACATTAGAATACTAAACCCAAATAAACATTAATAAAGTCAGTGATCAGTGAGAGTTAGTGTCTACCTGTAATTAACTCTATATAACATTAGAATACTAAACCCAAATAAACATTAATAAAGTCAGTGATCAGTGAGAGTTAGTGTCTACCTGTAATTAACTCTATATAACATTAGTGTGTGAAAAAGAAAAAGAGAGTGACTGATGCTCACAGCTCCTCCTGAAAGGTGAGTGAAGACTCTTTGGGATGTTCAGTGAAAAAGTAGCCCTCAGAAAATCTCCTGACCTGTGGAGAAGATAAACAATAATGTAAAAACCAAATCAGTTTCTCTTCTCATAACCTGGATTAGAACATTACTCAAATATTCACTATTCACTGTATACCTGTAACTCTACCTCTTCACTACTTTACTTTAACTGATGCTCTCAAACACTTTATTAAGAGACAAGAAATTCAAGTAATTAACTCTTGATGAGTTCAGCACAGCTGTTAACTGAAAGCCTGAATTCCAGGTGACTCTACCTCATAAAACTGACTGAAAAAATCCAGCAGAGATGTTCAAAACTGTCTAATCTAAACAAGAGGAGCTACTTTAAAGAATATAAAATATAAAACACCCACCCTGAGTGTGTGGTGTTCCTGGGCCAGGTGACTGCGGATCTGCGGGTTTGGGACAGCGGCTTCCAAAAACTGAGTCCAGAGAGACGCCATCTTTACACACAGCTGAGACAGATCCCTGGATATCTGCTCCACCACCTTCTCGTGCCCACCCTGCAGCTACAGATATATATATATATATAGAGAGAGAGAGAGAGAGAGAGAGAGAGAGAGAGAGATGTATAATGTATAATGAAACCTCAGAAAAAGCCACTGATACATAACTACAGCTGTTCTAAATTTGGGTATATAACAGATAAAGTTTGGTACCTGCAGTTCGATAGCGAGTCTGTTCAGCGTCTCCTCAATCGGAAGATCTTCTGCAGAAAAAAAAAATAAAACACACTTCAGTTAATGCTTCTAGGTCTGTCTCATTAATTATATTATAGACTTGGTCATGAATAATATTTGATATTGTAACATTGTGATATTATCTATTGTGTTTATTTGTATGTTTGTACATATATATATAACAATAAAGAGTATTTTATTTAAAAATGCTTTAATACACACAGTGTGTACTGCAGTAAGTGAGGAAAAATGATTTATTTCCAAAACTAAGATTCCTAAAGTCTATTATCATTATATCAGTGACATTAAATGGTCTTAAAATGACAATAATATCGACTGTCACAATAATTCCTGGGACAAAAAATCGCCCACAAAATATTCCTTTCATGACAGGCCTAGATGCTTCAATATTTATTCACCTGCATTAAAGTTAAAATTAGTATCACCATCACTAACGTTGGGTATACAGTGTACGATAAGTTTTGGAACCCTTCTTTAATTTTACAACATACAACATCACGTAAAATAAAAATGTATCATGGATAAACCCTATAAAAAAGCAGAAAAATGATTGGAAACTCAGGTAATCCTTAACAGGTAATGGTAATCCTAACCAAAAATATATGCTAATAATGCTGATGGGAACTTGGTCTTTGGTCCACCCATTCCTGAGACATGTGAGCTCCTGATTTAAACACATTGTCACTTAAATCAGGTAAATTACACCCATAAAATATCCTAATCTCTTTCACTAACATCAGATGAAAATGACCTGAACACATGCCTCTTGAAAAAAACATAGATGGGAGGAAGGAATCAAAAATTACATTAATGGCATCAATCAGCACCCTGAAGCTCCCCAAAGTGAGTTTAAATAAATATTAATTGGTTGGTTGGTTGAGCAGTTGTACTGCATAGCTGTCAATGTAAAAGCTTATTACATTATTACTGTTTTTTTTTTATTTTTGACATAATGAGAATCTGACCATTGTTCGTTTATCTTGTGTCAGAATTTCACTCAAAACAATTGTTGAAACATTGACTCCCACAGAAAGTTAAGAAGGACTTTTCTCTTTCCTGTAAATTGGTATATTTTGTGTGATATTGTTCATTCAGTCATACAGTGCTGTAAAAAAGTATTTTCCCTTCTACAGATTTCTTTAGTTTTTCTCATGTTGGGCCTTTATAGTGTTCTTTATAGTCAGCAGTGTTTTTTATCTTGGAATTCTCCCATGGAGAACATTTTCATCCAGTCTCTTTATTCTTATTATTGAATCATTAACACTGATCTTAACTGAGGCTTTAGTGAGATCCTGCAGTTCTTTAAATGTTGTTCTGGGTTCTTTTGGGATCTCCTGGATGAGATGTTCATGCCCTTCTGGAGTAAATTCTTTAGGTTGGCCGGTCACTCCTGGGAAGGTTCACCAGTGTTCCATGTTTTTTCTCCATTAGTGAATAATAATGAATCACTGTGGTTCTCTGGAGTCTCAAAGCTTTAGAAATGACTTGTTTTTGTTTCGTTTGCTTCATGCTGTCAGAACGGTTCTATTTAAGTGATTTCTTGATTGGTGTGGTTGTGGTTAGTAGTGAAATTGAACGCTTCCTAAAAAGTGTGAGGGAGGGAATTACTTTTTCACATAAGGGCAGGTTGATTTGGATTGCTTTTTCCCCTTAATAAACTGAATTATAATTATAATGCACTGTATTACTATGTAGTGTGTGTGTGTGTGTGTGAGTGTTTATCGTACCTATCTCCACACGCTTCAGCTCAGGGACGTCGTTCATCAGGGCTGTGTAGTAGAAGCACAGTCCCTTATAGGCGGCCAGCAGGAGGCGGCAGAGAGAGCGGTGCCACGTGTGAGCTCTCTGCAGGCAGTTCTCTGAAGGCACGTAAAAACTGCCCTGTACACACACACACACACACACACATCAAACAGGCAGTGGGTCACATTTTTACTGTCCGCTGTTAAAGTTCTGCCCTGTCATTTCCGTCAGAACATAAGCAGGTTTTCATAAAACACTGGACACAAACGCTGGGTCTTCTCAGGTTAAACACACACACACACACACACACACACACACACAAACACACACACACACACAAACACCTTTGCTGAACAGGCTGGTTGGAGAAATACGCAGTAGCTATAAACATTTATATGAAAAAACATAAACCTCCCCTCCCCTATATAACAGTAAGTGACTTCTGGATAGAGGCCATCGTTTAAATATATACTATACACTAAATGGACAAAAGTACCTTGCTTTTGTTGGAGTAACTGCTTTACTGACCAGAGAAAACTTTCCGTAGCACTTTAGGTAGTACTTTACAGATCATTAATAAGTGGGTAATAATATTATAATAATATGGTAACAAGTATTTATCCCTAAATTGAATATCAATTCTCTACTTTCTGCTGATTAATAAATCAGTAATTATGAAGGTAATAGCTCTGTAACAATTGGGTAATAATATAATGATAATACGGTGTACGGTGTAAAAAGTTGTATTTAAACATTAATCAATTGATCACTTTGTATTTGTAATTAAATAATAAATCAGTAATTGTAGAGGTAACAGATCAGTAAAAGGTAAGTGAAGACGTGTTAATTATAATGGTAACAAGTTGTATTTACACATATTTCTTACATATTATTTTTAGTTCTTAAAGGACAATAAGCAAAATTCAAATGATAGTTTGTAAAATATAGCTAAAACCTTATATTCGCAAAATAAATTATGTGTACATAAAAATGTGCGATTGTAGTCATAAAGAAAATAATTTAGCGTTTAATTTAGCAAGATTAGCTTTATTGAGGTCAAAAACGTTAGATAATTAACTTTATTAAGATAATCAACACCCCACCACATCCCCAAAAGTACTGGATGGATCTATCTGTCTTGGGTTCTGATACATCAGCTCACAGATGCAGCCTTGTGCTGATCTACATCACCCTAGGAGTGATGAGGAGAAAGTGTACCATCTACTACTGTACCCACACACAGAGAGCAAGACCAACTGTGCTCTCTCAGGGCTCCGACAGCTGATAGTAAGATCACAAGTCAAAATTGACATTGACTCACATGTATAATCTGTACATCTATAATAAAGCTATACCAATGCATAGTTTACCAGTAGTTACACTGTTATTACATGATAGTTAATGTGTAACTACACAGTTATTAAAGACACATATTATAAAGTGGGACCAAAAATGATATAATATGACATAATATGACAAAATGTTCTTAAAGACTCCTTTAATTAGAATGCATACTCGTCAATCTTTTCTGTTTTTGCTAATTCTAAACAAAAAGCTCAGCCCTGTTTCTTCCTATTCTTTTATGTTATGTTAACACAGAATGTGATTGTATTCCTGAGAATAAAACAACAAACTTTTTGGGTGCCATTGGATAAAATTTTGGTGTTATAAAAAAAAAGCATTAGTTTTTTTTTCAAATGAAAAATCATTCAATCTATCTATCTATTGCAATTCAAATTGACATTGATGCAAATGTGTAATTACATAATAAATGCATAATTTACCAGTAGTTACTCTGTTATTACATGATTGTTAATGTGTAACAACACAGTTATTTGAGACATTTATTATGAAGTGGGATCAAAGAATATAATTTTAAGCAGAACTTGAAGAAATGTTTAATTAAAATGACTAATAGTTGTTGTAATTATTGTTATATATCAGGTACCACTTTAAAATAAGACTACCTTTATATTATACCTTTTAGAGTTTATAAATGGTTTAAAATTAGTTTATTAATGGTTACTAATTAGGTTGTAAATGCCTTAAAAATCATTAATAATCAGTTATAACACATACGTAGAAAGGGCAACAGTATAGATGGCTGTGGGTTCCCTATTTGGCAAACAACAGGTAACTGTTGCTCTTTCTACGTATGTGTTATAACTGAGTATTAATGATTTTTAAGGCATTTACAACCTAATTAGTAACCATTAATAAACTAATTGTAAACCATTTATAAACGCTTTATAAAGGTTGTCTTATTTTTCATCTATCTATCTTCGGTTCCGATACATCAGCTCACAGACGCCTTGTGCTGATCAACATCACCATACGTCTATCCATCTCTGGCTCTGCTGCAGTATAGTGAGTGAGATGAGTGCAGTAGTGTATCGGGGGACTGCGCTGGTCCTGTGGGTCCTGCAGTCATTAGTTAAACAAATTCAGACATTAGTAACGACTCTCTCTCTCTTTCTCTCTCTCCCAGCCGGACTGTTAGATAACTGCAGCAGGAGTTCTGACGCTGCAGCAGGGCGTGTGTGTGTGTGTGTGTGTGTGTGTGATCAGCCGGGTCTGGAGCTGGGTAATTATGTGAAGATCAAACGCAGAGGAAAGCTCTAAACTCAGCAGCAGTCCAGCTATAAAACACGGCAGCGTGAGGACGTGGCACTCGCACTCGTGCAGGAGAGTGACCTACAGACGTCCCGGTGACAGGAACTACACTAACACACCACTACACAGCATCAGTGGAAACATTCACACACAAACACACACACACACACACACTTTAATAGACCTACACACTGTTAGGGAAGGTAAGAGTTTGGTATACTCAGTTTTATATGCTGACGTTTCTATTTAACACAGCTGTTTTTAGAAAATTTGGTTTTCTACACCTTGTATTTAGAGATGCACCAATATGGGAATTATGTGCTGATGCTAATATCTTATATTACACATAACTTTCACAGAGACTAGACTTTAAAACTAATAAAAATAAATAAATCTAGCTTAAAATCAATCAATCAAATCAATACATTTTAAAGCAGTGTTGCCAGTGTCACCAGTATCAGTTTCAAATATTGGCTAAATACCCATATAATTCCAATACCATCGTGCATTCCTACTTGTATTAAGATCAAGGGCCTCATTGTATACCCCGTGCATGGTGCATCGCAATTCTCATTGCTATCTTACACCCTGTCAACAGTCTATTTTCAAACCTTAAGCCGGCGCTGTTAAAATAGCTTCAGAGTTATAGTCAGAGGAATACATGTAGATCTACACTGATGGTTTGGTGTGGTGGTCTAGAAGTGAGGTGTATTAGGGTTAATTTTTGGAGTGTTTCTATTTTGTCGGCAGGAAATACAGGAGCTCCACTGACTGATTAAAATCCTGACAACAGTCAACAGTCAGAGTCAATTGCTATATGTGTGCCTAAACCCGACTTTTAAATCAACAATAAACAGAATAAAGAATAAAATAACATTACTGTTCCCTTAAATGAGCTGCTGGTGTCACTTCAAAGTCAGAGCTCACCCGGCTCTTAAAGGGAATGACAAAGGACACACTGATTGGTTTATTTCACATTACGCCCAAAATTAACCACACCCATGATTCATTAAGATAATTAGTTCATTCTTTCTGCGTATTTTGAGTCGCAGAAGGCATGTTTTTGGGGCTCTCATGATAACAAAGACACACCAATCAATCACTAAAATATGGCCCTAGGACTTTTTTTAAAGCAGTAGTGGTTTTAGGTTCTTTTGTCTATGGTGAGGAAAACAAATGGCAAAAATAAGGAAAACCTACAGAAAGAAACATGCTCTGTATTTGGTATATTGCTATAAAAATGCTAATTTCATGAATGAATGTACACTTACATAGAGCCTTTCTAGAAACCAAAGGATACTTTACAATTTACACGTTTTACACACAGCCATTCACACTCAGCACTCATTAACACATCGGTTAGAATCAGCAGCCAATCGTGCAAAGCATAATCTCAACCAGAAACAACCACTGTCCACCTGAAGGACTGCATTGGGCATTATTGCATTTACCCAGGACAGATTGCCAATTTATATCTGGGCACACAGTCATACATACATTTTACACACACACACAATTCTATGCAATACACACACATACATATTCATTTTTTCAGGACAATTTAAAATATTCAATTTACCTGATTTTTGGACTGTGGGACGAAACGCATTCAGACACAGGAAAAACATGTAAACTCCACCCAGATAGGGACTTGAACCCAAGACCCCAGTGCTGGAAACATGCTGTCCTGGGTAAATGCTGTAGTATTCAATACAGTCCTCCAGGTTGGTGGTTGTTTCCGGTTGAGAGTATGCTGTGTGCTATTGGTTGCTGATTGTCACCAGTGTGTGGATGAGGGCTGATTATGAATAGTTGTGTGTAAAACGTGTAAATTGTGTAAAGTGTCTTTGGGTTTCTAGAAAGGCGCTATATAAGTGTAACTTAATTTATAAAATTAACATTTTTATAGCAATATGCCAAATACAGAACATGATTTTCTCTGTAGGTTTTCATATATTTTGATACTTTTTTTCACCATAGACAAAAGAGCTACTTGTAAGAGAGCAAGACCAGGTGAATTATGGGAGTTGGAGTGAGGTCTGACAGTGGAAGCAGCTATTATTACCATCCACAGTGGACAGAGCAGTGTAGTGGGGGGTAATGATGGTGACCGATGGTGTCTGGCTAGAATTGTCCATGTGTTCAGACAAGTGACTCTGGAGAAATTTTTGATTCCAAATCTATCATATTTAATGCAGAAGACCCCGCCCACATATCCCAGAGATCAGTGCAGCGTTAAAGGCAAAAGTCATGGGATACACTACTACTTCTTATCACACTACATTTCTCACATATAAAAGCATTCAAAAATGCTTCCTCAGTCATAATCAGAGCAGTAAAAGAGACCAAAGCAGATATTTTACACACACTCCTGCTGTGTGAGTGTGTGTAAGAGTGTATGTGTGTGTGTTTGGCATGTAAGTGCATGCATGTGCGTGTCTGAGCTTCAGAACATGTGTGTGTGTTTTGTAATTTACCTGTAAAGCAGTAAATGCTCTCTCATCATAACTGAGACAGCGCTGTAATTGCCGGCTCTAACAGAATCCTGAACAGCTGCCCACATAACCACTGTCAAAAAACTTCAACTACAAACTACACAGCAGTATCGCACACACACACACCATACACATCAACAGTCGCATTAACATTGATGTTTCTAGAACGTTTATGGTGTCAAATCATCTGGATGTTCTTAGATCGTTTTTTTTAAGTCAAGATTCTGTCAAATTCACGTTTTTTAGTGAATTGTAAAGAGAGTTTTTACTGGAAAAGCACACTTTATTTATTTATTTATTAGGTACACCTTGCTAGTACCAGGTTGGACCCATTTTGCCTTAAGAACTGCCTTAAGCCTTCGTGGCACAGATTCAACAAGCTATTGGAAACATTCCTCAGAGATTCTGGTCAATATTGACCATATTGCTGCAGATTTATCAGCTGCACATCCATAATGCAAATCTCCCGAAACTCCACAACATCCCAAAGCTGCTCTACTGGATCTATGAGATCTTTTCAGAACATTCCAGTACAGGGAACTCTCTCATTGTCATATTCAAGAAACCAGTCTGAGATGATTTGCAGTCATCTTTAAGACATGGAGCATTATCCTGCTGGAAGTAGCATCAGAAGATACAGGTACACTGTGGTCATAAAGGGATGGAGGACAGGCTCAGCAGCAATACTCAGGTAGGCTGTGGCGTTGCTCAATGACACGATGCTCAATTGGTAGTAATGAGCCCAAAAAAAAGTGTGGCAGGAAAATATCCACCATACCATTTCAGCACCACAACCACCAGCCTGAACAAGCTGTTGATACAAGGCAGGATGGATCCATGCTTTCATGTTGTTGAAGCCAAATTCTGACACTACCGTACGAATGGCGCCCCCCGAGGCAGACGTGTTTGCTCGCTCCGCTCTAGAATGCCGGTTTTTACTTCTTTTTTGCACTTTTTACTATCTCTCTGCAGTGCACAAATGCCATGCACTGATAACCTATGACAGACAAGCGTTACTGGACATTGGATTGCAAGATAACCCGCGTTTTAACGGATTTATACCGCCGGAGCTGCAGCCCATTGTTCGCTCCCAAAACCACCGCCACCACCGCGAGGCAGACCCAGACATACCGACCGAGAGCGCGTGTGCTGACCCCAGAAGAGCGCTTCGGAGGCGGCGACGCAAGCGGGGCAAGAGGGGAGGGCTACATGCTAGGCTAAAGGCTCGCGCTAGCAGACCACCGGTGCCTAGCCTCTTGCTAGCTAATGTGCGCTCTCTGGAAAACAAACTGGACGAGCTGAGAGCAAGGATTACATCGCAGCGGGAAATGAGAGAGTGTTGCGCTCTGATTTTCACTGAAACCTGGCTCTCGGATAAAGTTCCGGACAGCGCTATTCAGCTCGAGACTCACTCCGTACACCGGGGAGACCGGACGGCTGCCTCTGGTAAAGCTACGGGAAGAGGTGTGTGTGTGTTTGTAAAGACGTTCAGACAGTTCATCAGCACTGTTCACCAGACGTGGAGTTTCTCCTGCTTAAATGTCATCCCCACTACCTTCCACGGGAATTTTCAGCTGTGTTTTTATGCTCTGTTTACATTCATCCACGCGCGAACTCCACAGCAGCGCTCGGTGCACTCCATGACGTCATCAGCGCGCTGGAGATGGTTCACCCTGATGCCGTCATCATCACAGCTGGTGATTTTAATCAGTGCAACCTACGGACTGTATTCCACAATTACTACCAACATGTGGATATTCCTACACGAGATAAAAACACGCTGGATCACGTGTACAGTAATTTGCGTGGTGCTTATCGTGCTGCACCACGCCCCCACTTTGGACAATCAGACCACATCTCCCTATTCCTGTACCCAGCATACAGGCAGAGACTGAAACAGACAACCCCCACAACCAGAACAGTGAAAATATGGACTCCGGAGACTGAGGGCATCCTGCAGGACTGTTTTGCTACAACAGACTGGGATATGTTTCAGGCTGCAGCCACTATGGGGGACTCTTCAATCAACATACAGGAGTATGCTGAGCATGTGTCCGGTTACATCAGCACGTGTGTGGACAACATCGTGCCCACCGTACAGGTGAAGAGGTTCCCCAACCAGAAACCTTGGGTCAACAACCAGGTACGACACATGCTGCGTGCTCGTTCTCTTGCATTCAGATCAGGCAATGAGACTGAGTACAAAGCTGCGAAGTACAAACTGAGGAAGACCATCACAGTGGCCAAGAGGCAGTACAGGGAGAAACTGGATGGCTTCTACTCCACTGCTGACTCAAGGAGGATGTGGCAAGGCCTGCAGCACATCACAGACTACAGGAGCACCACCAGCACCATCAGCTCCACAGACAGCCTACCGGATGATCTCAACACATTCTACACCCGCTTCGAGACCCCCAGCAACAACACTGAGAGGGATACACACACCCAGCTCTCCCAACCCCCCTCCTCCACACTCTCAATATCACCAGGCCAAGTTTGCAGAGCTTTGAGTAAAATCAACCCCCGCAAGGCAGCAGGACCAGACAACATTCCTGGGCGGGCCCTCAAAGCATGTGCGAACGAACTGGCTGGTGTTCTGGCCTCCATTTTCAATCATTCCCTCAGCCAGAGCATTGTTCCCACCTGCTACAAGACCACAACCATCGTCCCCCTCCCCAAGAAGAGCCCCCCCACCTGCTTGAATGACTACAGGCCAGTAGCACTCACTCCGATCATTATGAAGTGCTTCAAGAGAGTGGTGCTGGCCCACATCCAGCACAGCATACCGGACACCCTGGACTCACTGCAGTATGCCTACCGTCATAACAGATCCACCTCAGACGCCATCTCTGCTGCCCTCCACTACTCCCTCTCACACCTGGAAAACAAAGACTCCTACATTAGGATGCTCTTTGTGGACTACAGCTCTGCCTTCAACACGGTCATCCCCCACAAACTCACCCACAAGCTGTCCACACTCAGCTTGCACCCCTCCCTCTGCGACTGGCTCCTGGATTTCCTCACTGGCAGGCCCCAGTCTGTAAGGATTGGCAACAGGACTTCAGCCAGCATCACCACCTACACCGGCACCCCACAGGGATGTGTCCTCAGCCCCATCCTTTACACACTGTTTACCCACGACTGTGTCGCCTCACACAAGGACAATATCATCCTGAAGTTCGCTGATGATACCGTGGTGATAGGACGCATCACTGGCGGAGATGAAGCGGCCTACAGGAGTGAGGTGACCAGGCTGGTGTTATGGTGCGAAGACAACAATCTCGCTCTCAACACGGTCAAGACAAAGGAGCTGATAGTGGACATGAGAAAGGGGAGGAGACCTCATCAGCCACTGTTCATCCAGGAACTTGAAGTGGAGAGAGTGAGCAGCTTCAAATACCTGGGCGTCCACATCAGTCAGGACCTCACATGGACAATAAACACAACGCAGCTGGTCAAAAAGGCTCAACAGCGGCTGTACTTTCTGAGGAGACTGAGGAAGTTTGGGATGTCTCCCAAGATCCTCAACAACTTCTACAGCTGTGTGATCGAGAGCCTCCTGACCAGCTGCATCACCGTGTGGTACGGCAGCACGACTGTGGCAGAGCACAAACGTCTGCAGAGAGTGGTGAAGACTGCCGAGAAGATCATCAGGACTCCACTGCCCTCCCTGCAGAGCATCTACCACCACAGAGTCCACAGGAGAGCTGCATCCATCCTCAAAGACTCCATCCATCCCCAGCATGGACTGTTCACACTTCTGCCCTCAGGCCGGAGGTACAGAAGTGTAAAATGCAAGACCACCAGGTTAAAGAACAGTTTCTTCCCCACGGCCATCAGACTCTTGAACACACCTAAGGAATGACCCTGCCTTCAGACTCTAAACACACCTCAGGTATAATCCTGCGATCAGACTCTTGAACACAACTCAGGAATAACCCTGCACTTTACTTCAACATGTTTACATTGCAGCCGTCACTTTACTGTTAATCTTTTTTTAATATATATAGTTAATGTCCATAACTGCATTATTTCGCACTTGCACTTTTTTTTATACATTTCTTTGCTTAAGTAACTTTTATTTTTTTTTTATGTCTTTGACAATTAGTTTAACATTTATAACCTTATTGTATTTTTTTGCACTTTTTCTATCTTCTATCTGGCATTCTTGGCGAAGAGCAAAGAAAGAATTTCATTGTACACTGAAACCCGTTTCTGTACTGTACATATGACAATAAACTCTTTGAATCTTGAATCTTGAATGTCTCAGCAGAAATCATCAGAGACTCATCATAACAGGTAACCAGGTTTTTCTTCTACAGTCTTCTATTGTCCAGGTTTGGGGATCCTGTGTGAATTGTAGGCTTAGTTTCCTGTTCTTAGCTGCAGGAGCTGCACCCGTTGTGGTCTTGGTCTTCTGCTGCTGCTGTAGCTCATCATCCACCTCAAGGTTGGACGTTGTGTTGTGCTGATGTTCAGAGATGCTCTTCTTCTGCAGACCTCGGTTGTAACGAGTGGTTATTTGAGTTACTGTTGCTGTCCGTTCTATCAGCTGGAACCAGTCTGGTCATTCTCCTCTGACCTCTGGCATCAACAAGGCATTTAATCCCATAGAACTGAACTGCAGCTCTCTGGATATTTTCTCAGATTTTTTCAGATCATTCTCTGTAAACTCTAGAGACGGTTGTGTGAAAATCGTGAAAATCCCAGTAGATCAGCAGCAGTTTCTAAAATACTCAGTCCAACCAGCCCGTCTGGCACCAACAACCAACCAAGCCACTTAAATCAAAGTCACTTAAATCACATTTCTTCACCATTCTGATGCTCTGATGGTTTGAACTGCAGCAGATTGTCTCGGCCATGTCTACATGCCTTAATGCATTGAGTTGCTGCCATCTGATTGGCTGATTCAACATTTGTGTTAATGAGCAGTTGGTCGCCGGTGAGTGTATGTAGTAAACTTGCATTAGCTCTAACATACTGCTTGAACTCTAACTCAAACTCCTAAAAAAATAACCAATAGTCAAAACTGCAAAACAGTAGTGCTCTGTCATTACTGGGACCTGAACTAGTGATTATGAGGCAAATGCACAGACAGCTGTGCTCCTCTAAATAACTAAAATTGTTCAGCTTTACTTTACAGTGTTAAAGTCAGTATTTGTTTAACAGGTGAAAAGTTGAGTTCACAGGTTCACAGAAGTATATTCACAGCCTGGCCAAAAAAAAAAAAAAGATCACAGACTCTCTAATATTTGGTTGGACCACCTTTAGCTTTTAGCGATAAGCTTCTGCAATGTCTCAAGATTTATTTCAATGCAGTGTTGCTGGATTAATTTTTCACCAAGATCTTGCAGCAGCATTGATGATGGTAGAGTCTGACCACTGCACAAAGCCTCTCTTCTCCATCCAGCACATCCCAAAGATTCTCAATGAGGTTAAGATCTGGACTCTGTGGTGAACTCTCTCTCTCTCAATCCATGTGTGAAAATGATGATCTCATGCTCCCTGAACCCTGAACTCTTTCACAATTCCAGACCCATGAATCCTGATATTGTTATCTTGGAATATGTCCGTGTTCATCAGGGAAGAAAAAAATCCATTGATGGAATAATCTGGTCTATATTCAGTATATTCAGGTAGAGTCAGCTGACCTCATTCTTTCAGCACATACTGTTGCTGAACCTAAACCTGCAGAACAACTGCAGCATCAACCCCACATAATTTACTTACTTACATCCAGGTGGAGAAGAACAAGAACAAGACTCACTGGTAACACTTTATTTTAAGGAACACACATTAGGTGCTTATTAATGTCTTATCATTTGCTTAATAAAGCCTTAATAAGACATTTGTAAATGATTTATACACTACTTATTAGGCTTTTTTATGTGTTATTAAGTGTTATTGGTGCTTAATTAGGGGCATGTTATGTGGAAATGATTAATAGCGGCTGTATTAGTTCTTATCTAATCGAAAATAAAACGGCTTGAATTCAATAGAACGAGAATAAATGTGCTAAAATGTGTTTTCTGTTATTTCATTAGGGCGATTGCATTTTTGACATTTAAACATTTTTTGACAAGCTAAATTCGCTAAATTGTTATGGATATTGACTTATTAAATGTTAATTTTGTGCTTTTAAGTGTCAAACTAATGATGAACAGAACATCACTTCAGAATATGGTACACTTCTTGATCTATTAGTGACTTATTAACCCCTTATTAACTCAATTGTGATGGAGATTGACTTATTAAATAATTATTCAGTTATTTTTTGTGTCTAATTGGTGATGAACAGAACCTCAATTTAGAATATGGTGCACTTCTTGATCTATTAGTGATTTATTAACCCCTTATTAACTCAATAAACTCCAGCACAGCCATAACCTTACCAAACTCAGATAGATCAAACTGCTGCCAATTATACACTAATAACATGTAGAATTAACTAATAGTTAATGCTTAATAATCTAATCTGCTTAACACGGTGCTGACATAACTGTTTATAGTGCACTATAAGAACTAATACAGTTGTTATTAATCATTTCCAAATGATAGACCCGAATTAAGCAACAGTAACACTTAATAACACAGAATAAAGCCTAATTAGTAGTGAATAAATAATTTACAAATGTCTAATTAAGGCTTTATTAAGCAAATAATAATAAGCGCCTAATTTGTATTCCTTAAAATAAAACATTACATTATATAAAGGAGAAACCATTCTATCCCCGACTTCTTTCTGTGTGCAGAGCAGATTTCTGCAGTTCTCTCTGTGCATGTGTGATTAGGTTAGAAGTGTGTATCTGTGAGTTTCACCCTGCTGAGAGAAACCAGTGTGAATTCTGCCTTCAGGAGCAGATGTCCCACCAGTTACTCCACTTCCTGTGATGCACTGCATTCCTTTTACACACTCTGGTAATGTCCTCACATACAGCTCGTATATTCAGAAACATTTCCCTGTGTAGAATAAACATTTATAGACCCTGATCAGCCATACATAGTGCTGGGCAATTAGGGCTAAAAAAAGAAATCACCAAAAATCTGATGTTCGATTATAACCGATTCCCCCACTACTAAAAATCTAACTACAGATAAGAAAGAAATGGTTCAAAACTAGGTTTACCTGTAAAAAAAGGTGTTTGCTCACTTTGGGTTGAATCCTGTCACACTGACATACATTGGATTTTACTTCAAAATACAGGTTTGTGACTGAAAATTGAGAAATAATGCACTAAACGAGTCACAGAAGAAACTGTAAAGAAAAAGATTATTACTGTTTTACACAATTAATCACCAATCCTCATCAGAGTACGATGACGCAACAGTTTTTAGAGACAGTAGGATTTATTTCTAGTTAAAATATACACTTTATCCCACCAGGTCTTTGCTTTGAATGTGCTGGAAAAGAACTGAATCTTTTTTTGATACAAGCTCAGTCCTTAGAGAGGAATGTTTACAAAATAAGCGCGGGTTAGTCTGTGGGAGGCGCTGGTATGGCGTCACATCTACGTTAAAAGTCGGGGGTGCAAAAATACCAAGTGAAAAAAGTGTGTAACCAGCGTATTTTAACATTTTGCTGTGTAAATTAACTTCTCGCGAGCACAAATGTAAAACTCACAAGAAAAAATTAAAATAATATATCACTCTCAAGCTTTATTTTTCTTCTCTCGGGTGGTAACTCTCCTTCTGTCCTTCTTTCTCCACCCTCCTTCAGCTCTTGGTAGTAGGCGGTCCGTCACAATCCCTGGAGATATCAGCCAATAGCATGAGCTGAGGGAGGTGAGCCTGACCCCGCCTCCAAACTGTCAAAACCACCCCTTTCAAAACTCGAGCGCAGAAATTAAAGCTTGAGAGCGTTATTCTGTTCAGCATGCACACGAGTTAATTTACACACGCAAAATGTTTAAAACACGCTGGTTAATTTTTTTCACCTGGTATTTTTGCGCCCCCGAATTTTGACATTGATGTGACGCCATAGCTGATAACTAAGGTTAGACGGATAAACACTTCAGAAAAGTGGTTTCGGATTATTTAGATTAAACATATAAACGTCTGTATTGCTATGGCATCGACTGATTGTTGACTGTAGTCAGGGTTTTAATCTGTAAGTGGCACACCTGTATTTCCCACCACCACGATAAAAACACACCAGAAATTTACTTGACCACTCCGCACTTCCAGACCACCACACCCATCAGTGTAGATTTATTCCTAAACTCTGATGCTATTTTAAGAGTGTGGGCACAAGGCGTGAAAATAGACTGGTGCCCAAATTCTGAGACATGGGGAGATCTAAGAGGGAAATAACGCATCATCATGAACTGAAAGTGCTGAACCGGTGTCTCACACACACACACATCAGCATTAAGAAAGTGAAAAAGTGTGTGAAAGTAAGAAAGAAAGTAGTGTTTAATAGAGAAATTCCAGCTAATTTGCTCACTTTAACAGCAGCGTTCCCCGCTACAAACAAAAACAGCTGATCATCAGCAAAACAACCCAGCATTTTCCTCTGTAACAGTAGAGGAAGAGTTTTTAATAGAAACCAGTCTGGCTAAACTAAACATGGAGGAGTTACAAATGCTGAATTGTAAATATTTGAACAACAGATTGAGGTTTCCAGCCAACTTTGATTATACTTTTAAAACACCTGCTGCAGTAAATCTGAGTAGAATACTTTCCAGCTACAGGAGATTAGCTGCTGTGTGACCGGCCAAACGTTTCAATCAAACTAATCAACGTTATATGACCCTGTACATCTGCAATGCCGGACATGCTTTACCTCCAAACAGAGAAAATCTGCATCTGCACCAATGCTATTATAAACAACACGTTTGAAAGTGTAATGTTTTAATTCCTTTAACTTTATTATGAATCAATCAGCCAGAACATTACAACCACCTGATCCCACTGTAACCAGCTCAAATAACAATGTTATTCAATTCAATTTAGTGGTAAGGCTGATTAGATGAGGTATAGATAGATAGATAGATAGATAGATAGATAGATAGATAGATAGATAGATAGATAGATAGATAGATAGATAGATAGATAGATAGATAGATAGATAGATAGATAGATAGATAGATAGATAGATAGATAGATAGATAGATAGATGTGACAGAAAGGTAGAGAGAGAGGTAGAAAGAGAGTGAGAGAGATGTAGAGAAGTAGAGAGAGATGTATACAGAGAAAGATGTAGAGACAGAGGGAGAGAGAGAGAGCAATAGAGAGAGAGAGAGAAATGTAGAGAGAGAGAGAGAGAGAGAGAGAGAGAGACAGGGAGAAATGTAGAGAGAGAAATGTATATATAGAGAGAGAAAGAGATATGTAGACATGTAGATGTAGAGAGAGAGAGGGTCAGCGAGAGAGAGAGAGAGAGAGAGAGAGAGAGAGAGAGAGAGATATGTAGACATGTAGATGTAGAGAGAGAGATAGGGTCAGTGAGAGAGAGAGAGAGAGAGAGAGAGAAAAAAGAGAGAGAGAGAGAGAGAGAGAGAGAGAGAGAGAGTGAGAGTGAGAACCAGTGTGGACAAAACCCACATAATATAAATGATTAGAAAGAAAGTTAGGGAGGTGTAGAGAGAGAGATGTAGAGAGAGAGAGAGGGTCAGCGAGAGAAAGATGTAGAGAGAGAGAAAGAGAGATGGGGTAGAGAGAGAGAAAGAGGTGGAGATGTAGAGAGAGAGAGAGAGAGAGAGACGTAGAGATGTACAGAAGAGTACGAGGTAGAGAGATAGAGAGAGGTAGAAAGATAGAGAGGTAAAGAGTAAGAGGTAGAGCGAGAGAGAGAAAGAGAATTAGAAAGAGTAAGAGAGAGAGTACTATAGAGATAAAGAGATGCAGAGAGAAAAAAAGAGAAATGTAGAGAAAGTTAGGGGGATGTAGAGAGAGAGAGAGAGAGAGAGAGAGGGAAAGAGGTAGAGAGTTACAGAAAGAAGTAGAGAGAAAGAAGAAGAGAAAGAGAGAGAGAGGTATAGAGGTTTGTTTCTCCAGCAGGTCAGAGCTTGTTAAAACTGATCTGGTTACTGTGATCTACCCCCCCCCCCCCCCCCCTCCCTCCTCCTGAGCGCTGTGGTTATTAAAGCGCCCTGCAGGGGGGGTGTTAACACAGGAACCACACTGAGCCCACAGAGACCACATTAACATTCACTGCTCAAACGGAACCGTCCTCAGGCCTGTAATAACCACACAGCCAATCACATCTTCAGGAGGGGGAGGGGCTACAGCTCTGTCCAATTAAAAAACATTAAAGAGACCCATCATTCACAGCTATCCCCCCTATACCCCACATTTTCCTGCACACAGAACAAAAACTCAGCTAAACGACTAACGATGACACATTTTACAGTCTAAACTAAAAAAAGTAAAATAATTTAAATTACATTCAGAAATGTAATGTAATATTTTGGCACCACTTTAAAATAAGGCTCCTTTGTAGGAAGTTTATTAATGGTTAATAATTAGGTTGTAAATACTTTATAAAACATTAGTAGCAAGTAGTTGCAACACATAAAACGTGTATTATTTTGTTTTTTTATCTAATACAATAATATAGAAAGTCAGCTTACTTATGTAATGTTATTTAATCTTAATATACACCACATTATGATTATGTTGAAAAAACACTTATCTCCATTTTTGTAGATTTAAAGTTTACTACATAATTTGAACAGACAGTCCCTTAAATTGTGCCAACATTTCTTGATGAACCAACCAATAGAAATATTACAAAAATACCTGAAATAAACTCTTTTTACATTGATTTCTATTCCTGTAAAGTTGCTGTTTTGATACTTGATTTTCATTGGACAGCGACGATATGTAATTAACAGATATGTTAATGCTCAGTGATAAAACAGACAAAGTAAGATAAGCTTCCAGAAAATGTAATGAATGTGCTTATAACTGCTTATTAATGGTTTATAAAGTATTAACAACCTAAGTAATAACATTAATAAATAATCTCCTTTATAAACTATTTATAAACCCTTTATAAAGGAGCCTTTTATTTTAAAGTGGTACCAATATTTTAATACACAGGATCAGGGTCAAAAAATCAGAAACTGATATAAAAGTGTGTGTCCAACCAATGCATCCGCAAAGCCACCAGCATTATGAATGACCGCACCCATCCCTCCACAACAGCTTACTCCCATAGACCATCAGACTCCTTAACACTCAGAGATCAGAACTGTTTATATACCTATCAGCAATATTTGCTGCTAACTCTACATACACTACTTAGAACTATATACTGTATATTCTCTACCTCAGTAACTGCTGTGCTGTGATCATGTATGACATATATGTTACAGTATGTTACACATTTAAACTGACCTGTCTGTTAAATTCATGCTGTATTTATTGTAGTGCTTTTTAGCTCTACGTTGCACAATTTGTTGCATGGTCGCACTTTATGGGCTCTAACGTATACCCTGCTCAAGGCTTGCTGCAATGTTTTTTACTGTCTAACACTCCGTCAACAACCACGCTGTTAAAATATTGTCAGAGTTTAGTAATAAATCTACACTGATGGGCATGGTCGTCTGAAAGTGAGGTGTGTTCAGATACATTTCTGTTGTGTTTCTATATATTTTTGTGGTGGAAAACACAGGAGCTCCACTGATTGATTTAAACCCTGGCAACAGTCAATCATCAAGGTTCATTCTTATAGGTGCGCTCGACTTTTAAATAAACAATAAACAGAATAAAGAATAAAATAACATTACTGTTCCCTTAAATGAGCTGCTGGTGTATCTTCACAGTGTGAATGGGCAGCTCAGTATCCTTAAAAGCACTGAGCTGTTAAGATATGAACGCGCCAAAATCAGATGCTCACCTGCCTCTTAAAGGGAATGACGACTGGCACACTGATTGGTTTATTTCATGTTACGCCAAAAATTAACCACACCCATGATTAATTAAGAGCGTTAGTTCATGCCTTTTTGCGTTTCAAGCAGCACTAGGTGTACTTTTCCCACCGTTATGATAGCAAAGACACACTGTGACACGCTCTCAATCATCCGCAATTGACTGGTATACTATAGATCAATAAAATAGGGCTCTTTTTTATATATATTGCACTGTTTACCTCATGTTGCACTGCTTGTAAAAGCCTATTCAGTTGATTACAGAGGCTTGATTACAGAGTGTAATACTCAGTACACAACACAAAAAATAGCACACAAACAGCACAAAACTCTAAAAACTGTCAATTAAGTGAACAAAAAAATGTTTTCTCAACTTAAAAAATCTAATCCCCTCTTCTATTTCACGGATTTAAACTCAATTACTACAACAAACCTCTACTTTTCACCTCTTTCCTCAAACAACAGAGCATTTTAGTCCCACTGTTCTTTCTCATCTACAAAACTCATATTTAATCTGGATCTACAGCCAATTACACCCCGCATCATTAGCATACAGCCAGGGGTCTGCAGCCGAACCTGAGAGAGAGCCCCCCTCAGTGCGGGGGTACGCTGGAGGTCGGGCGGTGGCTGGGTTATTGAGCAGGGATATGCAGCTCTGAGAGGTTAATTAGACTTTAATAAGAGAGATCTGTGAGAGCACAACTCATTTCCCCAGAGGAATACTACTCTCTCTCTCTCTCTCTCTCTCTCTCTTTCTCTCTTTTATTCTCTCCATCTCTTTCTATTTATAGCTCCAGCTTGTGAGCTCCTAAATGATTCCTGGCTTGAAGAGACACTTCAATTGATATTGAGCCTACAGTACACTGAGTTCAGGCTCATTAAAGGGGTCTAAATCAGGAGCTACACTGGCTTGCAAAAGTATTCATACCCCTTCAATTTTTTTTTTTACATTTTGAGATGTGAATCTTACAACCACATAACTTACAGCGGTGTAAAAAAAAGTGTTTTCTCATTTTGCGCATGATTGTCTGATCATGAAACAAATTCAAATATTAATCAAAGAGAAGTAGTTCAGAGGATTAAGGTGCTACTACTATGATCAGGAGATTGCCGCTTCGAATCCTGATCATGTAGCTTGCCCTTGGCTACCAGAGTCCCGAGAGAGCACAATTGGTCTTGCTCTCTCTGGGTGGGTACAGTAGATGGTGCTCTTTCCCCTCATCACTCCTAGGGTGATGTGGATCAGCACAAGGCTGCATCTGTGAGCTGATGTATCAGAACCGAGTTGCTGCGCTTTCCTCCGAGCGTTAGCGCTGTGATGCTACTCAGTAATGCTGCATCAGCAGCAGTTCAAAAAGAAAAGAGGCGGAGTCTGACTTCACATGTATCGGAGGAGGCGTGTGCTAGCCTTCACCCTCCTGGTGTCGGAGAATCTCATTTGCGCTCATGCTGTCTCTCACTTTCTTTTGCTCTTACTCGCACTGTCTCTTGCTCTCTCTCGTGCTGTCTCTCACTCTCTCATGCGGTCTTTCGCTTTCACTCGTGCTGTCTCTCACTCTCTCATGCGGTCTTTCGCTTTCACTCGTGCTGTCTCTCGCTCTCACTCGTGCTGTCTCTCACTCTCTCATGCTGTCTTTCGCTCTCACTCATGTTGTCTCTTGCTCTCTCTCGCTGTCACTTGCTCTCCATCATGTGGTCTTTCGCTCTCACTCACATTGTCTCTCGCTCTCTCTTCCTGTCTCTTGCTCTTGTGCTGTCTATACTCTCACTTGCACTGTCTCTCACTCTCTCGCACTTACCTTTGCTCTCACTAATGCTGTCTTTTGCTTACTCTTTTGCTCTCATTTGCGCTGTCTTTCACTCTCTCATGCTATCTCTTGCTCTCTCAAGCTGTCTTTAGCTCTCACTTGTGCTGTCTCATGCTCTCACTCTTACTCATGCTGTCTCTCGCTCTCTTGTGCTGTCTCTCGCTCTTGAGTGCTGTCTTTCACTCTCAGTCGCGCTGTCTCTCGCATTCACTTTCACTGTCTCTCGCTTTGTCGCACTGTCTTTTGCTCTCACTCGCGCTGTCTCTTGCTCTCTCTCACACCGTCTCTTGCTCACTCAGTTTGTCTCTTGCTCTCTCACACTCTTTTTTGCTCTTACTCATGCTGTCTTTTGCTCTCACTCGTCCTCTCTCGCTCTCTCTCGCACTGTCCTTTGCTATCAAAAAAATGATTGTTTGGGTGTCTTTATTAAATTTAAGGTATAGTATCAGTATTGCTATCGGTGATGATGTAACAGCTGAAAAACAGCTAAAATAAGTTAATAAGCATTTTGTTTGTGAAAGTACAGCTTGTAGATGACCAATCAGGGATAAATTTCACATTGTGATCCGGTGAGCTCAACAGTCGGGTATCCCCAACAACCTTAATCACCTTTACCAACACAGGAATTCCACTTCACAACCAATCAGATTGAGTGTTGGTTAACTGTACTGTATGAAGAAGCTTTTACCTCAGTGAGAACCGGTCTGCAGTATCCGGCCCCGAACATCAGGTTCTCCACCGACATCACAGAAGACGCCGCCTCGCTCTCCGGAGAGCCCTTCCCAAGCCACGCCCCTTTACCACTGCGCGCAAAACTACAGGACAGACAGGAAGACACAGAGAGATTCAGACAGAAGAAAAAACAAACCTCCCCTCTGCAGGCAGATCAATGCTCTTCTCTGTAATCAGTTAAACGGCTGTCCGAGACGTTATCGGACAGTACCAGCACAGAGATTCATCACAGCAGCACAGAGAAACATGTTTATTAAGAGCTTTGGCCTGTTTAAACACACAGAGAAAAACACAGGCCGCCAGGGGACTGCAGAAGAGGGCTGGAGCGATCCGCTGTAACGGAGCCAAAACAACCATCTGATTGGTATGAAACACCAGTAGGCCAATTTGTTTCAGACTGGTCTCCTCTAATGGGGACATCCACCGTCCTGACAGTTCTAATTTCAACCACTCGCAAAGAGACTGCCAAACTAAACAATCAGACCATCCAGATATCTTTAACATCCTGAACTGACGTTTAAAAATAAGACATTGCTGAAGAACGAGAGAAAAAAACAAGAGAAAGGAGTTGTCCCCCTGTCACAGGGGGACGTAGGGCCCTCGCACAACATCGCAAATCGTACCGGGCCAAACCGAGAAACCGGTAAAAGTAATTTTAAGGTCTTATTGAGTGTGCCAATTTTCAAGAGTTTTCTATCCTGTTAAACATGTGAAATATCCATTTAAAATACAGGTTGCACTATAGCACTGTTAAAATACATGTATTTGAAATTCTAATTCTACATCAAACAACAGCCTCAGATAAGCAGGACGGTCAAATTTTGTGAGTTTTTCTCCATTATAACCTCCTCAAAACACCTGGCATTACCTAGGTTTTGACCTCCTGTTTTGATGTGGCATCTCACAAATTCAACCATCTGCCATTTCGTCCTCGTTTCAGATATCGACTGTTCCTTCACAATTTATCATCAGATATGTTCAATGTTTATTTTTACCAAATACCAAGAGAATTCAACTAATTTGCTAGGAGTAGTTTGACAATATACACAAAAAATGTGTGTAAAATGCAGATATTTCAAAATGGCCGACTTCCTGTTGGGCGGAGTCAGTCCTACCAATGCTGAAAATGTGTGTAATGATGTCTTTTGTGTTTTTGCCAAGTTTCATGAATTTTCAATAATCTGTTTTCGGACCGTGTCATGGTTTCACTTTGGTTTAGTGTTGCGTCTCTAGTGAATCAATTGCTCGCCATTGGGTCACCATTTTACCGATCAACTAATCCTTTGGCAGTTATCATCAAATATGTCTGTTGTTCATTTACAGCGAAATAAGAGGTAATCTGACAAAGACTTTAGGAGCAGTTTAAATGAGTTTGTGAAAAATGTGTAAAAATATTACAAATTCCAATAAGGCCGACTTCCTGTTGGACGGAGCTAATACAAGCCAATTGCAAATATGTGCAGGGTCATACTATCTACGATCCTACCAAAATTTGAGAAGATTAGACAAATTTTGACACATCCACAGCTAATTTATTAAACAAATGAATTAGGGGGCGCTGTAGAGTCCGCTAGCTATACATGAAAAAATTGTCAAAATATTTGTAAAGTGTTTTTAGGTCTTATGCAATCTGTCAATTTTCAAGAGGTTTTGAGCATTCCCATAATGTCAAATATGCATTGAAACCTAGGTGGCGCTATAGAGCCAATGAAATACGTATATATGAAATTTTAATTTCAGATCAAAGGACCACGTAAAGCAAGCAGGCCTGTAAAGTTTAGTGAGTTTTCATCCATTTTAACCTCCTCAAACACCTACCAACAACAGAATGTATTCACTTCCTGTTTTAACGGGGCATCTCAAGCAATTCAACTGTCCCCCATTTCGTCCTCGTTAAAGACATCGACTATTCCTTCGCAATTTATCATTAGGGGTGTTAGTAGTTTATTGCTGACAAATATCAAGAGTATTCGACAAATTCCCTAGGAGGAGTTCGACAAAGTATGCAAAAAATGTGTGTAAAATGCATGTTTTTCAAAATGGCCGACTTCCTGTTGGGCGGAGTCAATTATATCAACACTGAAAACGTGTGTAATGATGTCTTTTATGTTTTTGCCAAGTTTCATGAATTTCCAAGCAGCTGTGTTCTGACCATGTTCATGTTTCTATTTGGTTTAGTGTTGCGTCTCCATTAAACCAATTGACCGCCATTACGTCATCGTTTCAGCTATCGACTATTCCTTCGCAATTTAGCACCACTTATGTCTGGAGACTATCCACAGACCATTTAGTTGTAATCTGACAAAGACTCTAGGAGGAGTTCGAATGAGTATGTGAAAAATGTTTAAAAATTTAACATTTTTCAAAATGGCCGACTTCCTGTTGGGCGGAGCTAATACATGCCAATGGGTATTATGTGTGGCATCGTAATATCTATGTTTCTACCAAAAATTTTGAACATTGGGGAAAATTTGAGACAGCTACCTCTAATTTATTAGCCTAAACCAAATAGGGGGCGCTGTAGAGTCATTTAGCACCACATTAGAAAAATGATTACATTTCTCGAAATCATTTAAAGGCATTATTGGGTCTGCTAATTTAGAAGAGGCTAAGAGCTTTCTATAAATGTCATATAAAATAGGTGGCGCTAGAGAGCTGATAAATTATGAATATGAAAAATTCCAATTTTACATCAAAGTACAGCCTATGCCCAATAGTTTTCAAACATCGTAACCCACCCAAAACACCATGGAAAACTTTTTATTTTGCGACTTCCTGCCAAAATGGTCGACTTCCTGTTAGGCGGAGTCAAATAAATCCAAGTGATTCTTGATCGGTATAATGAGGTCAATGAGCGTACCAAAGTTGGTGCACATTGGACAAACTTTATCCCGGCCACTATAGAGCTCCTGATCCACGCCCAAACCTGTGAACAACGTAATTTTAAATTTTTCACCGGCTTTGACGTCTGTGCCAAAATGCAAGAGTTTTCGAGGATCAGAAAGGCCTCAAAAATGGGCGCGAAGTTTAAAAATAAAAATATTAATAATAATAATAAACATTCCAAAAACAATAGGCCTTTTCACCTCCGGTGCAGGCTTCGCCTGCGCCTTCGGTGCTCGGGCCCTAAAAATGACCTTCAACCACAAGTCTGAAAAACAGACAAGAAAATATTAAGAATCTGAATCAGTTTCTCTGATTTTGCAATTTATAGGTTTACATTTGAGTAAAATGAACATTGTTGTTTTATTCTATAAACTACAGACAATATTTCTCCCAAATTCTGATTAAAAATATCGTCATTTAGAGCATTTATTTGCAGAAAATGAGAAATGGCTGAAATAACAAAAAAGATGCAGAGCTTTCAGACCTTAAATAATGCAAAGAAAACAAGTTCATATTCATAAAGCTTTAAGAGTTCAGAAATCAATATTTGGTGGAATAACTCTGGTTTTTAATCACAGTTTTTTTCATGCATCTTGGCATCATGTTCTCCTCCACCAGTCTTACACACTGATTTTGGATAACTTTATGCTGCTTTACTCCTGGTGCAAAAATTCAAGCAGTTCAGTTTGGTTTGATGGCTTGTGATCATCCATCTTCCTCTTGATTACATTCCAGAGGTTTTCAATTTGGTAAAATCGAAGAAACTCATCATTTTTAGGTGGTCTCTTATTTTTCCAAAGCTGTATATAACTTACAGTCTAATGCTTGTGCCTCACCACTACTTAATATGAAGTGCTTATTAAAATAAATACATGTGACGCTAATTGGAAAAATAGATAAGGTAGGGTCTATACCCTATATGATGTTCAATATCTCTTTATGAAATTTAATTCAATTTAAAATTTAAAGACACTTAAAACACCAGTCTGTCAAAAGATTTTCCCAGATCACTCTGGTCTTTGCTATAAATGTAAACTGGAAAAAAGGTACATATTGCATTGTTTTTGGTAATTTGACAAGATGCAATTCTTTTGGAAAGGGATTTATTAAAAACCTGATAAAATGCCAAAGGTCAGATTAGCCTTTATTCCTGGCCTTTTTCTTTGGAATTTTGATACTGATATATCTGTGCAGTATAGACTAGGCTATTGGTAGCGACGCCTCCATGGTAGACTATTTGATTAAAAATTCTGTATAAATATATCATGTTATGTAACGTGGATATCTGCCGTTTATAGTCAGGTGCGGTCTGTATATATGCACAAATATTTTTTTATTTTGTAATTTTGTGACATATTAAAATCAATAGGTAAATGTATGAGAATGGAAGGAGGTGGAGCTCTGTAATGTTACCTGATCAGTGGTTGGTGAAGAGCCACTAAGGAGGCGTGGACAGTGATGGAGATGACGGACAGGTGGAAGTAGTCGAACATGACGGGCAGGTGATGGTGCAGACCGTTCTGAGGGAGGAAATGAAGACCCAGCGTCCGACTGCTGATTACAGGCACTGAGGAGATATCGGCCAGCCTGAAACACACACACACACAAAACCACACACAGAGCTTTAATGTAGCTAAACATGTAACGCTCATATAAACATAGTATAGATATGTATGTGTGTGTGTGTGTGTGTTAGTGCCTACACTTTGTAGTGTGTAGAGTAATTACCCTGAATTTGAGCCTGTTTCAGAAGTAGAGTGTGTGTGTGTGTGTGTCTTTTGGGAATAGTTTGGAATGAGTTGTTGCTGTAATTGATCCACTTTTGCACTGGTTAGAGGATTGGGAATATATACAGTCTGTGTGTGTCTGTGTGTGTGTGTCTGTGTCTGTGTGTGTGTGTGTGTGTGTAAGTGAAAGAGAGACAATTCATTAAGGTACATTCACCCTGTCCCTGCCCGAGGCTCATACACTCCCCCAACACCAACACACACCTCATTGCAGAGAGAGAGAGAAAGAGAGAGAGAGAGAGATACAAAGAGAAGGAGAGGTTGAGAGAAAGAGAAAGAGAAAGACAAAGAGAGAGAGACATGTAGCGTGTGATGAAGAGAGAGAGAGAGAAAGATACAAAGAGAAAGAGAGGTTGAGAGAAAGAGAAAGACAAAGAGAGAGAGAGACATGTAGCGTGTGATAAAGAGAGAGCGAGAGAGAGAGGTAGTGAGAAAGAGAGAGAAAAAGTAGTGAGAGAAAGAGCAGAGAGAGACAGGTAGAGACAGAAAGAGAGAGAGATTAGGAGAGAGAGGCAAAAAGACAGAGAGAGAGAGGTAGTGAGAACGAGAAAGAGAGACAGCGAGCGAGCGAGAGAGAAAGGAAGAGAGAGAGAGAGAGAGAGAGAGAGAGAGAGAGAGAGAGAGAGAGAGAGAGAGGTAGTGAGAAAGAGAGAGAAAAACGTAGTGAGAGAGAGAACAGAGAGAGACAGGTAGAGAGAGAAATAGAGAGAGAGATTAGGAGAGAGAGACAAAGAGACAAAGAGAAAGGTAGTGAGAAAGAGAATGAGAGCGAGAGAGAAGAAAGAGAGAGAGAGAGACAAAGAGAGAAAGAGTGTATGCAATAACAGTATGCTGAAGGATAGAGAGTTAGATGTTGAGACAAGCTAGTTCATGCTTGACTGTGATAGAAGCACATCAAAACTAATTATTTTATTTTTTTTATTTCTCCCTCATTTGCTGAATTGCCACAGACAGTAGGTACAGATCCCTCCCTCAGACGATGTCTAATCCTGCTGTGTACTGTCTTAGATTCTAATCCAGCTGACCGAAATGGCATTTCTTTAACTGATCTAATGGGCGGGGCTCTTGAGGGGGTTGACGGATGTTGGGTGAAGCCAGGGTGGTTCCACTGAACTAAATAGTTCACCACCCTTAGAAGTGCGTTCATTAATGTAGAAGGCAAAGTATCAAGGTGTGTGGTTGACTGCCAATGGTCTACCTTAATAAGAGCGCTAAAGCAAAAACCAAACGTGGATTTTGCCACTGGTTTGAATGGGGTTCTGGACCCACAAGTAAGGTTTTTATTGCCTGTGGTTGAATTTAGTGGCTGAATTAGGTACTGGAGCATTTTGTGACCTCAAGCAACAATTAAAAGAAGAAACTTGCATAACATGGATCATATAATTGGCCTATAATTGATTGGATATTAGATTTATATTTAAAATACCAATACACAGCCAATCAGTCCTCTACAGTATCTGTAGTGTAAACGGTGGTAAAGGCAGCAGTACGTACTGTTGTTCCACATCAGTGAAGTGCAGGTCCAGTCTGAGCTGGAAGTCCACCTCACTCAGCGCCTCCTCCACCTATACAAACAAAAAAAAAAACACACACCAGCTGTCAATCAAACATGCAGCAGCCAATCAAAGAACAGCATCAACTGATATATTCAATCTCCACCCACATATGTGCTGTTTATGGGCTGGAGCTGACCTGAACATACATTTTTTAAAAGACCTAATGCTCAGTGGTTATTTCAAATCAGTGGTCAAATACATCAGCAGTCATAAGTTTGAAAACACCTTTCAATTATTTAATTTTTTTCCTACATAGTAAATGAATAGTAAAGTGATCCAGACTATGAAGGAACACATAAGGAATCATGTAGTAACTTAAAAGTGTTAAACAAACCAAAATACAAAATACTGGGGATGGTCCTGATGAGAGCCAGTTCCATCATCAAGTTCTTAAAATATTTTGCACCGACTGATCTTCAATTGATTAAAGTAATTTTTATGTATTTATTTCAATAGTTCTTTGCATAATAGCTTTGCACAGCTGATGAGATTTCACACACGCTGGTTTAAAGCTGCAGTGTGTGTGTGTGTGTGTGTGTAGCTTTTCAATAGATGTTCGATGAGCAGAATATGATCTAAAAACAGGCCGAGTACAAATCAGCCTCCAGAGCAAATAACACACACACACACACACACACACACACACACACACACACACACACACACACACACACACAACACACACACACACACACACACCTGAGCAAACCAATCCTCTCTGTTGCAATTACTACTGACACACACCTATTGATTAAATACAGTCTCTAGGAAAATGGAGAGCTATTTTTGGCTCCCTTATCACAGAGAGAGAGAGAGAGAGAAAGAGAGAGAGAGAGAGAGAGAGAGAGAGAGAGAGAAAGGAAAAGATAGATAGAGATATATAAAGAGAGAGGGGGCCGGATGTTTAAAAGGGTGACATCTGTTTGATCTGATAAGCTTTTATATATGTGTGTGTGTGTGTGTGTGTGTGAGAGTGTGTGTGAGAGAGTGTGTGTGTGTGAGAGAGAGTGTGTGTGTGAGTGTGTGTGTGATTCACTCTGTGAGATAAAAGTAGAGTATATGTGATGTGTCTAATTTAGGCAGGGTGTCACAGGGGTGCTTCTTCCAGGTGCCTCCAGATTTCTAACTGTAATAAGAGCCAAAAATAAAACTCTCTCTCTGTCTCTCTCTCTCTCTTTCTCTCTCTGTCTCTGTCTCTCTCTCTCTCTCTCTCTCTCTCTCTCTGTGGTGGTGGTGAAACTAAGCTTGGAGCACCTGGATAACTGGGTTTTCAGGACTTACAGAAGGTTCACTCAGTAGAAATGACAGTGGATGAAGTCACCAGTCCTCAGGAGAGTCTTATGAGACATTAGGGTCGAGTTTGGTGGTCGCCAATTAGGGGTCTAAACATTATGATGGGAGCTGGTAGATATTGAATCAGTTCTGAAATTCTGTTCTAAACTAGAATTAAACACACCAACTTTTTCTCAAAGCTCAACTTAAACCAGACTACTGAAAACCAGGTCTACAGTCTACACTTACCTACTTTGGTTGTATTTAAATGTCTGAGGTCAATGAGACTGATCTGAGACAGGTAGGAGGGGTTTGAAGAGGTTATGAGATCATTCAGATCTTTGAGATCATGGTCTTTGAGTTATCTGAGCTCAGTGAGACTGGTATGAAGTCAGTAAGATACGTTTGAGGTGAGTGATTCTTATCTAAGGTTTCTGAGACTAATTTGAGATCAGTGATTTAAGGTTGATGAGACTGGTCTGAGGTCAGTGAAAGTGGTTTGAGGTCAGTGAGCCTCGCCTGAGGTCAATGAGGGTGGTCTGAGTTTTATGAGACTGGTCTGAGTTCAGTGAGACTGGTCTGAGGTCGGTCAGAGAGGTCTGAGATTAGAGAGACTGCTCTGAGGTCAGTAAGAGTGGTCTGAGGTCTGTCAGAGAGGTCTTAGATCAGAGAGACTGGTCTGAGATCAGTAAGAGAGGTTTGAGGTCACCAAGGCTGGTGTTAAGTAAGTGAGATTGGTCTGAAGTCAGTTTGAGCTTATTAAGACATACCTAGTGTCTCTGAGTCTAATTTGAGGTCAGTGAGAATGGTCTGAGATCAGTGAGACTGGTCTAAGGTCAGTAAGACTGGTCTGAGTTTGATGAGACTGGTTCGAGGTCAGTGAGAGTGGTTTAAGGTAGGTGAAAGTGGTTTAAAGGAAGTGAGACTAGTATGAGGTCAGTAAGACTGTTCTAAGGTCAGTGAGACTGTTCTGAGGACAGTGAGACTAGTCTGAGGTCAGTGAGAGTTGTTTGTGGTCTGTAAGGCTGGTTTGTATGAAAAGTTTGAGACAATGAGAGAGGTCAATGACCAGAGAGACTACTTTGAGATAAGTGAGAAAGGTTTTGTGGTTTTTGCAGCCATTAAGAAAGGGTTTGAGGTCAGTAAGAGAGGTCACAGATTAGTGAGAGATGGTTTGAGGTCAGTGAGAGGTATCTGAGATCAGTGTGAGATATTTGAGATCAGTGAGATGTATCTGAGATCAGTGAGATGTATCTGAGATCAGTGAGATGGATCTGAGATCAGTGTGAGGTATCTGAGAGCAGTGAGATGTATATGAGATCAATGAGACGTATTTGAGAGCAGTGTGAGTAGACTGACCCGGTCTCCATCCAGCAGGAGATGGACTCTGAAGGTCATGCGGTCCTCCAGTGAAATCTCCTCATTCCTGTAGAGGATCTGAAATATACGACTGAACACCAGCCCATCATGCACTCCAGCACTGCTGAAACTGCACTCGCCTACAGAGAGAGAAAGAGAAAGAGAGCGAGAAAAGAAGAGAGTTAATTACTTTTTTCACACCATGTTTTCACACCACAGAACTTCTGTTGACAAATCCTGACAGAAAGCAAGAGAAATTTGGTGTGTGTGTGTGTGTGTGTGTGTGTGTGTTAGGACGTATGTGTGGGTGTGTGTGACTTCGTCTGACTTTCCTTGTGGACCAAATGTCCAGTATATGAATGTTCTGCTGAAGCAGGGTCAGTTCGCTCATCTTCATTTAAAAAAATATCTTTCCTCATAAAGATGACAAACCCTTTTTCTTCCTTCATGGAAGTCAATGTAAAAAGATTTAATTAAAACAGACTCTGGTTCGTTTGCACTCTTGGTGTGGTTAGTTTCTACAGGTGTGAAAACAGTAACCACACTTAAGTGTGGACCAAAACAACCTTGAAATGGTTTGTTTGTGGCTCAAAACGTAATCCGACTTCGAGACGATATCAAATATACTCAAAAATGGTTATGTTAGAGCTAAATGGCTGTTCAGGTGCAGTTTAACTGATTTATTATCAAAAGAATTACTTCAGCTATTAAATATTGCTACTTAATACCAATAAGGTGTAACAAGGTACTTTGCGATGCTCATTGCTATCTAATGCCAGGTTCACACTACACGATTTTGGGCCAGTTTTTTGGTCGCCAACAGTTTTTTGTTTATAACCTCAAGAACTGTGCTCGGAGGGAAATCGGGGATCACTCTGCGCTCAGACTGATGTTTAGTGTAAACTACTGAAAGACGCTCGCCAAGCCGTCGCTGACTGATCACCAACCAATAGTAGATGCCCGGAAAATATTCAACATGTTTAATATCTGACTCAGTCGGCGACTAGGAGTCAGGAGCAGTGGCTACATACAGCCAATGGGATCACAGAAAGAGAGAGACAACCACGGGTCCAAAACACACCAGAGCCGTTTATGGAGAGTCTGACCACCCTACCATTCCCCCGGTTATATCAGTAAATGACTGTTAAACTCTAGAGGGAGCCCGGGAGTGAGTCCTGTAGGAATAGGGGTGAATGGAGCTAAAAGCTAAAAACTTTAAACCAACAAATAATTATGAACAACTTGTTATATATATATATATGTATATGCTGCACTCGTCTGCACTGACCAGTCCAGTTTGTTGTCCAGGTGGACTCCGAGATACTTATATGACTGAACATTCTCAATGATCTGTCCATCGATGATAACAGGCTGATGGGAATGTTTCAGTCTCCGGAAATCCACGATCATCTCCTTGGTCTTCAGTGCATTGAGGAGAAGACCTTTTCTTCTACTCCAGGCTGTAAAGGCAGCAACAAGATCTCTGTACTCTCTTTCATCCCCACCTCTTATACATGCCACCACAGCTGTGTCGTCTGAATATTTCTGAATGTGGCAAAGTTCAGACATATGTTTAAAATCAGCAGTGTAAAGAGTGAAGAGAAATGGTGACAATACTGTACCCTGAGGAGCCCCAATGTTGGTTACCACCGTCTCAGACCTGCAACCACCCAAACTGACATACTGCGGACGCTCTGTGAGATAGCTGTAAATCCATGTGACTAACATAGCATCCACACCTATCATCTCCAGCTGTTCCCTCAGAAACTGCGGCCTGATAGTGTTAAAGGCACTTGTAAAATCAAAAAACATTATCCTTGTGTATCCCCCTGTCCCGTCCAGAAACGAAAGTATCTTGTGGGTCATATATATTACTGCATCCTCCACACCCATGTTCTCCTGATATGCAAACTGTAAGGGGTCCACAGCCTGCTGCACCTGAGGCTTGAGAACCCGCAGCAAAAGCCTCTCCAATGTCTTCATGATCACTGAAGTCAGGGCCACTGGTCTGTGGTCCTTCACCCCTACCGGCCTCCCTACTTTAGGGACCGGCACGAGGCATGATGTTTTCCACTGGACAGGCACTTGTCCTGTGCGCAGACTCAGGTTGAAAATTGATTGTAGAGGCATCGCCAGTCCTGATGCACATTCTCTTAGAAGCCGAGGCGATACGCCATCAGGACCCGCAGCTTTCCCTGGACGCAGCCTACGTAGTTCAGCATAAACCTCATCTATGGAAAAGCTATGTGGGGTCACAGCAGTACATCTGGAACAGCTGCCGGGTGGAGCAGTGCAGGTGGTCACAGCAGAGGGGGTGGTACAACTGCCGGATGGAGTAGAGCAAGTGGTCCCCACAGAGGAGGTGGTACAGCTGCCGGGTGGAGCAGAGCAGGTGGTCACAGCAGAGGAGGTGGTACAGCTGCCGGGTGGAGCAGAGCAGGTGGTCACAGCAGAGGAGGTGGTACAGCTGCCGGATGGAGCAGAGCAGGTGGTCACAGCAGAGGAGGTGGTACAGCTGCCGGGTGGAGTAGAGCAGGTGGTCCCAGCAGAGGAGGTGGTACAGCTGCCGGGTGGAGCAGAGCAGGTGGTCACAGCAGAGGAGGTGGTACAGCTGCCGGATGGAGCAGAGCAGGTGGTCCCAGCAGAGGAGATGGTACAGCTGCCGGGTGGAGCAGAGCAGGTGATCCCAGCAGAGGAGGTGGTACAGCTGCCGGGTGGAGCAGAGCAGGTGGTCCCAGCAGAGGGGGTGGTACAGCTGCCGGATGGAGCAGAGCAGGTGGTCCCAGCAGAGGAGGTGGTACAGCTGCCGGGTGGAGCAGAGCAGGTGGTCCCAGCAGAGGAGGTGGTACACTTGCCGGGTGGAGCAGAGCAGGTAGTCCCAGCAGAGCAGGCGGTACAGCTGCCGGGTGGAGCAGAGCAGGTGGTCACAGCAGAGGAGGTGGTACAGCTGCCGGATGGAGCAGAGCAGGTGATCCCAGCAGAGGAGATGGTACAGCTGCCGGGTGGAGCAGAGCAGGTGGTCACAGCAGAGGAGGTGGTACAGCTGCCGGATGGAGCAGAGCAGGTGGTCCCAGCAGAGGAGATGGTACAGCTGCCGGGTGGAGCAGAGCAGGTGGTCCCAGCAGAGGAGATGGTACAGCTGCCGAGTGGAGCAGAGCAGGTGGTCCCAGCAGAGGAGGTGGTACAGCTGCTGGGTGGAGCAGAGCAGGTGGTCCCAGCAGAGGAGGTGGTACAGCTGCCGGGTGGAGCAGAGCAGGTGGTCACAGCAGAGGAGGTGGTACAGCTGCCGGGTGGAGCAGCGCAGGTGGTCACAGCAGAGCAGGTGGTCCCAGCAGAGGAGGTGGTACAGCTGCCGGGTGGAGCAGAGCAGGTGGTCCCAGCAGAGGAGGTGGTACAGCTGCTGGGTGGAGCAGAGCAGGTGGTCCCAGCAGAGGAGGTGGTACAGCTGCCGGGTGGAGCAGAGCAGGTGGTCACGGCAGAGGAGGTGGTACAGCTGCCGGGTGGAGCAGAGCAGGTGGTCACAGCAGAGGAGGTGGTACAGCTGCTGGATGGAGCAGAGCAGGTGGTTCCAGCAGAGGAGGTGAGGGGCCCACTGGCTGAACTGAACCTACTATAAAAGTGGTTAAATTCATTGGCCTTGTCCACATCGCCCACTGTCTCGCTAACTTTACTTTTGTAGCCAGTAATGGTCTTCATACCCTTCCACACCTCCCTTGTACTGTTACCCCGCATATTCCATTGCAGACCCCTTCCAAAGTCTCTTCTGGCCGCCCTTAAACTCTTCCTCAACTCATGTTGCACACTCCTAACCCTCTCACGGTCCCCAGATTTGAATGCCTCTTTTTTTAGATTCAGGAGGCTCTTAATGTTGCTAGTGATCCATGGCTTATTGTTTGCAAAAGAGTGGACTGTTCTCATGGGTACCACCACATCAGTACAGAAGTTCACATAATCAGTAACACGGTCCACTATCCCATCTATGTCATTATCAGCCTCTTGTGAGACAATAAGTGTGTCCCAGTCAGTTGATTCAAAACAATCCTGTAGAGCTTCGAAGACCTCAGGAGTCCATTTACGGAAAGATAGACAGGTGGAAGGTAGTCTCATTACACAAGGTTTATAATGTGGCTTAAGATAAATCATATTGTGGTCTGATTTACCCAAAGGTGGCATAGCCAGTGCTTTATAGGCATCTTTAACATTGATAAAACACAGATCTAACGTGTTGTTATATCTGGTGGGGCAGATGACATACTGTGTGAATCCCCCTAAATGAGTGCTCATGTCCACATGATTAAAATCACCCGATATAATAATACAGGAATCAGGGTGGGCGGACTGTACATTCGCCACTGCCTCCTGAATGACGTCACACGCGTACGTAGGCTGAGCGCCCGGCGGGATGTAAACAATAATGGCGACGATGTGGGAGAACTCCCTCGGCACATAATAGGGTCTCAAACCAACTACTAAAAGCTCTACTTCGCGATGACATACCCTCTCTTTCACAGTAATATGTCCGGAATTACACCACTTCTCATTCACAAGCAGAACGAGACCCCCACCTCTAGTTTTCCCACACAATTCCGGATTTCTATCAGCACGTACCATGGTGAAGCCGGTGATGCTAACAGCAGAGTCCGGGATGTCGTTATTTAGCCATGATTCCGTGAGGAAATATAAACTGCCCTCTCGGTAAGTCCTGTCATTCTTCATCAGCCCTTCCAGCTCTTCACATTTATTAGCAAGAGAGTTGACATTACCCATTATAATGGATGGTAGGAACGGCTTATATCTCCATCTCCTAGCCTTTAGCTTCGCCCCAGCACGGCAACCACGGAAAGGTTTCCTAAGTTCAGGCGGTATAGGGTGTTTAATCCCACTCGATTTAAGTCGTAACTGTAGAAGCTCCGCTCTAGTGTACTTATACAGGCACATACTCAGAGTATAACCTACTCCAAACAAAAACAAAGTAAACACATACACAAATATACGCAAAGAAAATACGAGCTGTTTGGACTTGCTGCCACTGCGCGGCGCATGCATTGTGTGAACAACACAATGACTGAAGACTCAAAAAGTCGTATAGTGTGAACCAGGCGTTACACCCCGCCTACAGTCTATTTTTATGTCTCCCGTCTGCATTGTATACATAGCAACGGTGCTTCTGAATAAATCTACACTGATGGACGTGGTGGTCTGGAAATAAGGTGTGTTCAGGTAAAAACAGAAGACACAGGTGCACCACTGACTGATTAGAACCTCGAGGTGTACTTTTCCCATTGTTACGATAGCAAAGACACACCGACACGCCCTAAACTCCTGACTCCACATTGCTGTTCAACCTGCTTTGTAGAATCTACACAAATTTACCTTTTCATTCGTTGGAACTCAAAGGGTTTAGAGCCTTTGAGAACTCCCTCAGGATCCCGCCGTGACTCGGAAACGTGAATTAAGACCTGAAAGCGCAGTGTGGAGGAAGGTGGAGGCAGGTGGAGGAAAACAGGCTGTTGTTACTGTAGTGAGGAACTCTGGGGAGCAGGGCTGGGAATTGGTCTTTCATCGAGTTTTACTCTGAAGAGAGCTTTGTGTCGGAGAAAGAGAGAGTATGAACCCAGAATATAAACTGTGTGCTATCTTTTTGACTCACTGACACATTTCTGAAAATGTGAAACGCTTGCTGACATCTACAGATTCTCAGTGTCGCAGTGTTGCATTGTGGGTTAAACAGGCAGCAAGAAGGCCTGAACCAAATGTCAGGTCGCTATGATCAGAGCATAGTGTAGTTTGGACCATCTAGTTGCCAAGAAGGAACAAACTATTACTGTATTTTTTGGACTATAAGTCGCACTTAAAATCCTTTTTTTTCCCAAAAATTGTAAGTGCTCCTTATAATCCGGTGCTCCTTATGTACAAATTTTATCAGTCAGGTATTAAGGAGCAGTAAAGTCACTCTGCTGAAGTTATACAGGAGTTTCAGTGAAGTTTCTCCAGCACTAAGTCTGGAGCAGTATAAGCATTAGCTGCTAACCACACTAGGCGCTAGCTCTTTCACCCATACAGAGGTAAGAATTATTGGCCTGTACCCTGCTGCTAACCCCCACTAGTACTGCTGGAGCAGTATGCTCTTTGCTACCTTACACCCTGCCAACTGTCTATTTTCATGCCTTCCACCAGTATCATTTAAATAGCAACAGAGCTTCTGAATATATCTACACTGATGGGAGTGGTTGTCTGGAAATTAGGTGTGTTCAGGTAATTTTTTTGCTTGTTTATCTTGGTAACAGAAAACACAGGTGCTCCACTGACTGAATACAACCAAGACAGATGTCAACAGTCAGACATTCATTGTTATCTTGGCCCACATGGACATACAGCAGTGCACAAACCCAACTTTTACATTAACAATAAACATAATGAACAAGCGTGGACAAGCAGGTCAGTTTCCTCTGCTGAGAAGCATTGGACTCGCCCAGATAGCTACGCTGTTATAATAGCAATCCACCAAAGTCAGAGCACACCTGGCTCTTAAAGGTAATGGCAAGTGACATTCTGATTGGTTTATTTTACGTTATGCCCATACATTGAAAAACACATAATGTATGTACATGCCTTTTGCGTGTTTTTACACACAAGGACGAGCAAGAACACATTCGAGTATTTGTTCTGTACTTGTGTAACTGCGGACTTCTGAATAAAACAGTATTTGGGCTGCTATTGATGACGTTTCTCAAGTCCACAGTAACATGAGTACAGACGAGAACATAGACTGAGAAACAGATAAACTGCTTTCATGATGTTTGCATTAAAAAAAAAATGAAAAGAAATTATAAAGGAATCAAATACTTTGGTTGCCATGTTGAAGATTCACTTCTTTTATCCTCAGATCTTTTTTTCTTTATTTATTCTCTCTCATTCTTTCTGTCAGTAGAGAAAGATGTTTCCTCAGACCTGAGCTGCACCAGAACCGAATTCCTGAGTGAGCTTTAAACCTGCTCATTTCTGCCCTCACAAACACACCTTTCCAGGTGTAATAATAACGAGCAGAGAGCAGATAATATAGGGTATCAGATCAGTGTGTTTTCAGAGTGAGAGAGAGAGAGACAGAGAGAGAGAGAGAGAGAGAGAGAGAGAGAGAGAGACAGAGAGAGAGAGAACGAGAGAGAGAAAGAGAGAGAGTCAGGTTTGTCAGTGCAGTAAAACAGGAGTGCATGTTCAGTTGAGACTTGCACCACCATGGACAGGTAAAGATATTTTAAAACATTAAGTAACCGAAAATTCAACAAGTATTAAAAGAGCAACCAGCTCCTAGATTGCAAGAGTAGTTTAAAATATTTAATTTCACATCTACAGCTCTGGAAAGAATAAAGAGAGCACTTCAGTTTCTGAATCAGTTTCTCTGATTTTGCTATTTATAGGTTTATGTTTGAGTAAAATGAAAGTTGTTGTTTTATTCTATAAACTACAGACAACATTTCTGCCAAATTCCAAATAAGAACATTGTCATTTAGAGCATTTATTTACAAAAAAATGAGAAATAGCTGAAATAACAAAAAAAGACGCAGAGCTTTCAGACCTCAAATAATGCAAAGAAAACAAGTTCATATTTACCGTATTTTTCGGACTATAAGGCGCACTTAAAAACTTTTAATTTTCACAAAAATTGACAGTGCGTCTTATAATACGGTGCGCCTTTTGTATGGATTTTACCCATCAGGTTGTAAGGAGCAGTAAACACACACTCCGTGCAGCGTTATAGAGAGTTTCAGTGCTATACAGAGTCCAGAGCCGTGCAGCTCCGAGGCTGAGCAGCAATAGCATTAGCTAGCTTATTCACTGTTCAGAGATCAGTATTATCTAAATTATCTAAAGTAAACACACACTCCGTGCAGAGCCGTGCAGCTCCGTGGCTGGAGCAGCAATAGCATTAGCTAGATGCTAACCGCTAAGCTAGCTAACTTTTTCACTGTTCAGAGATCAGTATTATCTAAATTTAGTACTTTTAATACTGCTGGAGCAGTATTATTAGAGTTAGATGCTAATCGCTAAGCGTTCACCGTTCAGAGGTGAGTTATCGGCCTGTAAGTCTGTGCTGCTTTGCCTGGCTAGCATTAGCTAGATGCTAAGCACTAACTCTCTCAGAGGTGAGTTTTATCAGCCTGTAATCTGCTTGTTTACCGTGTTAAAACAAGCTACGGGGGACGAATCGCTAGCTAATATCTCACTGTCTTACCAGAACACGCAGGATTACTCAGTGTAACGCTGTCGTTTAAGTTTGGGTTAACTTTACTAGTTTAGGTGACTAGCTAGCGTGCTAGCGGATAGCTATGCTAACGCTGGTGCAGCAAGCCTTAGTGGACATCTGTAAATCTAAGCTTACTGTAAATAAACTGAAGCACGTTACTCACCCAAATAAACAGTTTTCAGGAGAGGAATCTGTGTAGATTAATATCCAGCACTCGTTTGACTTTGAAAGAGCTAACGTTAGATTTGTATACTGAGACGCTCCACCGGCAGGACATCCCCCCCCCCCCCCCCCCATGGCGCCACCCCTGTTCACTTTGATATAGGCACCCTTTCTAGTGTCACTTAATGCGCCTTATAATGCGATGCGCCCTATGTATGGAAAAATACCAGAAAATAGGCGTTCTTTGATGGTGCATCTTATAATACGGTGCGCCTTATAGTCCGAAAAATACGGTATTTAAGTCAATATTTGGTGGAATAACCCAGGATTTTAATGACGGTTTTCATGCATCTTGGCATCATGTTCTCCTCTACCAGTCGTACACTCTGCTTTTGGATAACTTCATGCCTTTACTCCTGGTGCAAAAAGTCAAGCAGATCAGTTTGGTTTGATGGCTTGTGACCATCCACCCATTTTTCATCTGAAATAATTGTTCTTTGTCTCATATCTCCTCTTCCTTTTACTCTGTCTCTCTGATTGTTTCTGTCTATAGTGAAACCTCAGAAACCAGGGCTCCTTGTACTGGGTTATAATGGTTTCTTTACATCATTAGACACAAGTGTTGTGTCTAGCTAGGTGACAAATGCTTAAGGTTAATGGCCAAAAGTGTGACCATTTCAATAAATGGGTTCAGGACACCGAACATTTGGTTCAGACAACAGGGTTTAGTGTTTTAGTTTTAATAAAAACTATAGCTAAGTAAATGATGTGTTGGTTGGTTGATGCTGCAGTTGATCTGCAGGTCTAGGTTCAGCAACAGTATGTGCTGAAAGAATGAGGTCAGCTGACTACCTGAATATACTGAATATAGACCAGGTTATTCCATCAATGGTGGTACGACCCAAGTCGGTATATTCCAAGATGATAAAGTCAGGATTCATGGGGCTGGAATTGTGAAAGAGTTCAGGGTTCAGGGAGCATGAGATCATCATTTTCACACATGGATTGAGAGAGAGTTCACCACAGAGTCCAGATCTTAACCTCATTGAGAATCTTTGGGATGTGCTGGATGGAGAAGAGAGGCTTTGTGCAGCTGTCAGACTCTACCATCATCAATGCTGCTGCAAGAGCTTATAGAAAAATGAATCCAGCAACACTGGATTGAAATAAATCTTGTGACATTGCAGAAGCTTATTGAAACAATGCCACAGTGAATGCGTCAAAGCAATCAAAGATATATTAGAGTGTCTGAGCTTTTTTTTTTTTTTGGTGGCGACTTTTTTTTTATTTGATTTGATTTATTTGATTTTTTTGACTCCCTGAGAGAGAATTCCTGCAGTGGATTGAGTCAGTAGAGGGACAGGACCGGGGTGAGGTCAGCTGAGGCTGTGTGAGAGTATGACTGGCTGTTTCTCAGAGCTCTAAACGCTGCTATTCCTCAGTGTTCACACCTCAGTGTTTACAGCTGACTCTGCGCCGTGTACGCTGACACTCATTCACAACAGAGAGAGACAGAGAGAGTGAGACACAGAGAGAGAGAGAGACAGAGAAAGAGAGACAGCAGGTCCAGCTGTGCCGCTCAGCGCCCCGCTGAGCTGTAAGACACTGCGGTACACAGGGTACATCCTCCACCAGGCCTCTACCAGCCAACAGTACCAGCCTGCAGAACAGCGCCGGGTTTCATCAGCTCCACAAAACAGTGTGAAATATACAGGTAGAGTGAGAGGAGTGAGATACTGGAGATACAGGAAGAAAGGGATGGATAGAAACAGATACACTACTGCTACTAACATTACAATAGGTGTTGGAATATGGTTGGGAAGTGCTTTATTGCATTCAGCTAACTAAATAAAAACTGTAGAGCTAAACTGACCAATCAGAATTGACCTGTTGGACATACAGTATTACGCGATAAAAGCATTGATGGAAATACTGATGGATGGATGGATGGATGGATGGACAAACAGACAGATGGAGGGATGGATGGATGTTGGACAGACAGATTGCTAGATTAATAGATATATCGCTGGAGCATGGACAAATGGGTTATTGGATGGATGGACAGATGATTGGATGGGTAGCTTAATGGATGAATAGAAAAAACTGACGGATGTTGGCCAGATTGCTGGATGGCTTGATTAATTGTTGAATAGCTGGACGTATGGACAGATGGGTTGTTGGATAGATGAATGAATGGATAGATGGATGGATGAATGGATGTGTGGATTAATGGATAAAGGGGTAAACTGATGTATGTTGGACAGACAGATTGCTATATGCCTTGATGGCTAGATTAATGGATGGATAGTTGGATGGGTGGATATATGGACAGATGATTAAATGGCTTGATTAATAGATGGATAGTTGGATGTATGGACGGATGGGTTGTTGGATATATGGATGAATGGATAAATCGGGGGATGAATGGATGAGTGGATTAATGGATGAGTGGATACACTGATGGATGTTGGACAGACTAGATGGCTAGATTAATGGACGGATAGTTGGATGCATGGACAGATGGGTTATTGGATAAGTGAATGGATGGATTGTTGGATGAACGGATGGGCTATTGGATAGGTAAATGCATGGGTTGTTGGATGGATGGATGAAAAGACATATGATTGAATGGCTCGATTAATGAATGGATAATTGAATGTATGGACGGAGGGGTCGTTGGATGGGTGGATGGATGAGTTGTTGGATGGGTGAATGGATGGGTTGTTGGATGTATGGACAGATGGTTGTTGAATGGGTGGATTATTGGGTTATTGGATGGGTGGATTAATGGTTTGTTGGATGGATTGTTGGACAGGTTGTTGGATGGATTGTTGGATGGGTAAATGGATGGATGGGTGAGATAGTTGGATGTATAGGTGAACGGACAGCTGGTTAGACAAACAAATAGACAGATAGTTAGAATATCCAATCATGCCCTCCTTACCTGTGTATCCAGGTGTGGTGATAATCAACCTGTGAGGCACTCGTGGGGACACCCTCAGTCCTGCCCTCACCTGATAGAACCTGGAACCAATAGTAGAAAAGGGGAGGAGTTATTAGAACATTGTGTATGATTTTAAACCATATGACATACAGTAGAAACAAACCACCCAATCACAGCTAATTGTTTTGTTACGGGAGCAGCTGGGACATCAGCTTCAACTTTAAACTATGAGTGTAGAGCTACAGGATCTACAGGCCCAGCTGTAGTAACATATGTGGGTAAAAGTTCTGCAGGAACCATACAGAACCTGTAGAACCTCCAAACTCAATCATCTCAATCTCACATTATATCCAGTATAGAGGAACCAACAGGATACTGGAGCTTCCTTATCTCTCTTATAACGAAGACATTATAACAAACACCTTTGAATGAAATAGTATCAGTCAATGTAAAAATAAGGTCCAAGATAAGGCGCACCGGGTTATAAGTCAACAATGAAATTTGTAGTCGACAAATTTAAATAATTGATATTGTTGATTATATCGACTAATCGTTGCAGCCCTAGTTATAAGGTGCATTAAGTGACACTTGTAAGGAACAGGGGTGTCACAGCAGGTCTTGCCGCTGGGTGGTGGTGGGGTAACTAAGTTAAGTAAAGCTAAGCTAAGTAAACAAAACTGTAATTCTTAAAAAAAAAATAATAATATATATATATATATATATATATATATATATATATATATATATATATATATATATATATATATATATCTACACAGATTTATCTCCTGAAAACTGTTTATTAAAGCATTTTTTTTTTTTTTAAAGTAACCTAGATTTCCAGATTTCCACAGATTTGCAGCAGCAGTAGCATCAGCAGCTAACCATAGCGCTACAGTGAGGAACCCTAAGTGTTCTAGTAAGCCAGATATTAGCTAGAGGGTTGTCCCACACAGCTTGTTTTAACACGGTAAAAAACATAGGCTACAGTCCGATATACTTGCCTCTGAATGGTAAAAGTAGATACGGAAAGTGGAACGGTTAGTGGATAGTGCTATTGCTGCTCCAGCAGTGCTAGCCAGGGTTAGCAGCAGGCTACAGACCGATAATACTTACCTCTGAACAGTAAAAAAGCTAGCATTTAGTGCATTTAGCAGCTAATGCTAATGCTGCTCCAGCAGTGCTAGCCAGGGTTAGCTGCAGGCTACAGTCCGATAATACTTTAATACTTTAATTAGCTCTGCAAAAGAGCTAATGCTAATACTGCTCCAGCCTCGGTGCTGGAGAAACTTCACTGAAACTCCTGTATAACTCTGTACTTCAGCAGAGTGACTTTTCTTCTCCTTAATAACTGACTGCTAGAATTCATACATAAGGAGCTGATGATTTTTGGGAAAATTAAAGTATTTTATATGATGCTATATCAGATATCAACTGTACAATAAGGCCTAAATGTAGGTTAGCTCCACCATGGCTGCATTTTATTAGTTCCTTCAGCCCATAACCGTATTTTATAATAGACAGAGGACACTGACCTTGAACTTCTCCATGTGCAACCCACACCCACAAAGCGCCGTACAACTAAACCTGAATTATTAATCCCTACAGGCAATAAATAATGAATTATACAGATAATTGCCTGTTACTCCTCTACAGTCCAGCGTCCTCAGAGCAGAAACAGGCCAGAGACCTCAGTAGATCACTCTGCAGAGCCGGTACCGGCTGTACCGGAGCGGTGAAAGTGATGTTCTCTGCGTTTCTGTCCTCAGCATGAACATTCGGAGCTGCTAGTTAGTTGTGAAGGTGCAGAGGTGACCTCCTCTCGCGCACTGAAAGTGATTTGATGTGAAAGCACTTTCCCGCTCTCTCAGGGCTGCAGGCTCAGACCACGGCCCGGGCCAGACTTCTGAACACCGAGGAGGTGCTGTTACTGCTGCAGAGTGCAAGGGCAAAGAGTTTACCACGTCACACTTTATAAAAACCGTGAAAGTGTGTTTACTCTCACAGTCCAAACAGATGAGAGCTTATAAACAGACTATAGATATTTCACAGATATTTCACTTGTATAAAGTTCCAAATGAATACTTAATGAAGACCAAACTACGCCAAACCAGACCAGACAAAACTACGCCAAACCTGACCAGACCAAAGTACGCCAAACCTGACCAGACCAAACTACGCCAAACCTGACCAGACCAAACTACGCCAAACCAGACCAGACCAAACTACGCCAAACCTGACCAGACCAGACCAAACTACGCCAAATCAGAACAGACCAAACTACGCCAAACCAGACAAGACCAAACTACGCCAAACCTGTCCAGACCAAACTACGCCGAACCAGACCAGACCAAACTACGCCAAACCAGACCAAGTTTGGTTGGAAATTACAGTAAATAATGCAGGAAAAGATGATACAATCATGCACCTAAAATTGGGGTCAACCAAATCCCAATCAACCACTATATCATAAGCTCTTCACAGAGGGCTTCAGGTAGACGCCTCCCATCATCAGTGTTTCACAGACTCCAACAAAAACGTAGGTTTGACATTATGTTCCAACATTAGACGCGTGTCAAGTTTTGGTTGAAACCAAAGCCACACATGCGTCAAAATCTTTGACATCCGTCAATTCTTGTGGGTCTCTGAGTGGTTTTCGTCTGCACCCGAGTTCAATTATTGTGTAAACCCAACCCAAAACTAAACCAAACCAAAACACACCACAACAAACCAAATTAGACCAAAACAAACAATATCAAACCACATCAAAACAAACCAGACAAAAATAAACTATACCAAACCAGACCAGACCAAATTACGCCAAACCTGACCAGATCAAACTACGCCAAACCTGACCAGACCAAACTATGCCAAACCAGACCAGACCAAACTGCTCACCAGACAAAATACACCAAACCACACCAAAACAAACCACACCAGACCAAACCAGACAAAAATAAAAAACACCAGACCAGACCATACCAAAAGTATGCCAAACCAGACCAAACAAACAAAACCAAAATACACCACACCACATCAGAATACACCAAAACACACCAGACCAAACCTAACCACACCAAACTACACCAAACCAAACCGAACCACACCAGACCACACAAAACTACACTAAACCACATCAAACCAAACCACACTGAACCACACCACACCAAACCACACTGAACCACACCAAACTGCACTGAACCACACCAAACCATACCACACCAGACCAAACCTAACCACACCAAACCACACCAGACCTAACCAAACCACACCAAGCCATACCAGACCTAACCAAACCACACAACAGCAAACCCAACCATACCACACCAAACAACACCAGACCAAACCACACCACACCAAGCCAAACCAAACTGCATCAAAACACACCAGATCGAACCAAATAAAACCAAACCACACCACACCAACACAACTCTAGGTAAAAATGCCAGAACTCAAGTGCTTGATACCATTGTTAGCCTTGCATCTCTCCTCATGATTCACTATAATAATACATTTAAATGTTAAATTATTATTATTATTCCATACTAACTCATCTGATTAATCAGGATAATTACAGATGAGCTGATGGAGGTGTGTGATTGAGGTGTGTTGTAGTGGGGGGACACTGTGAAGTGTTAGTGTTTTTTTTTTGTATTTTTATTTTTTTTGTCCAACACTGATGTAATGAAACTTCGATGGTCTGCTGTAAAATCATGCGTCCGCTGACGTCAAGCGGGCGGAGCTGAAGTCTGTGTGGATAATGAGCGGTTCACCGCGTTTCCCCACAGGGGTTTCCTCCAGCTCTTCCGGGGACTGCGTTGCGGTCAGCATGAAATGTCTGAATATTGATTTTTTTCCACTCTGTCTCTTTGTTTCATCACTTTCCTCAACACCTGAAACCACAGAGCAACCCAATCCACTCTACACTACACAACCGAATTACCACCACAGCACTGTACACTACACTACACACAACCAAATTACCACCACAGCACTGTACACTACACTACACACAACCAAATTACCACCACAGCACTGTACACTATACTACACACAACCAAATTTCCACCACAGCACTGTACACTATACTACACACAACCAAATTTCCACCACAGCACTGTACACTACACACAACCAAATTACCACCACAGCACTGTACACTACACTACACACAACCAAATGTCCACCACAGCACTGTACACTACACTACACACAACCAAATTACCACCACAGCACTGTACACTACACTACACACAACCGAATTACCACCACAGCACTGTACACTACAATCTACACAACCAAATTACCACCATAGCACTGTACACTACACTACACACAACCAAATTACCACCACATTACTGTGCACTACACTACACACAACCGAATTACCACCACAGCAGTTTACACTGTACACTACACAACCAAATTACCACCACATCACTGTACACTACACACTACACTCCATACAACCGAATTACCACCACAGCAGTTTACACTGTACACTACGCAACCGAATTACCACCACAGCACTGTACACTACACTACACACAACCAAATTACCACCACAGCACTGTACACTACACTACACACAACCAAATTTCCACCACAGCACTGTACACTATACTACACACAACCAAATTACCACCATAGCACTGTACACTACACTACACACAACCAAATTACCACCATAGCACTGTACACTACACTACACACAACCAAATTACCACCACAGCACTGTACACTACACTACACACAACCGAATTACCACCACAGCACTTTACACTGTACACTACACTACACACAACCGAATTACCACCACAGCACTTTACACTGTACACTACACTCCACACAACCAAATTACCACCATAGCACTGTACACTTCACTACACACAACCAAATTACCACCACATCACTGTACACTACACTACACACAACCAAATTACCACCACATCACTGTACACTACACACTACACTCCATACAACCGAATTACCACCACAGCAGTTTACACTGTACACTACACAACCGAATTACCACCACAGCACTGTACACTACACTACACACAACCAAATTACCACCACAGCACTGTACACTACACTACACACAACCAAATTTCCACCACAGCACTGTACACTACACTACACACAACCAAATTTCCACCACAGCACTGTACACTACACTACACACAACCAAATTACCACCACAGCACTGTACACTACACTACACACAACCAAATTTCCACCACAGCACTGTACACTACACTACACACAACCAAATTACCAACATAGCACTGTACACTACACTACACACAACCAAATTACCACCATATCACTGTACACTACACACAACCAAATTACCAACATAGCACTGTACACTACACTACACACAACCAAATTACCAACATAGCACTGTACACTACACTACACACAACCAAATTACCACCATAGCACTGTACACTACACTACACACAACCAAATTACCACCATAGCACTGTACACTACACTACACACAACCAAATTACCACCATAGCACTGTACACTTCACTACACACAACCAAATTACCACCACATCACTGTACACTACACTCCACACAACCAAATTACCACCATAGCAGCTTATACTGTACACTACACACAACTGAATTACCACCGCATCACTGTACACTACACACTACACTCCATACAACTGAATTACCACCACAGCAGTTTACACTGTACACTACACAACCGAATTACCACCACAGCACTGTACACTACACTCCACACAACCAAATTACCACCACAGCAGTTTACACTGTACACTACACAACCAAATTACTACCACAGCACTGTACACTACACTCCACACAACCGAATTACCACCACAGCACTGTACACTACACTCCACACAACCAAATTACCACCATAGCAGCTTATACTGTACACCACACAACCAAATTACCACCATAGCACTGTACACTACAATCCACACAACCAAATTACCACCACAGCACTGTACACTACACTCCACACAACCAAATTACCACCACAGCAGTTTACACTGTACACTACACAACCAAATTACTACCACAGCACTGTACACTACACTCCACACAACCGAATTACCACCACAGCACTGTACACTACACTCCACACAACCAAATTACCACCATAGCAGCTTATACTGTACACCACACAACCAAATTACCACCATAGCACTGTACACTACAATCCACACAACCGAATTACCACCATAGCACTGTACACTTCACTACACACAACCAAATTACCACCACATCACTGTACACTACACTCCACACAACTGAATTACCACCACAGCAGTTTACACTGTACACTACACAACCAAATTACCACCACAGCACTGTACACTACACTCCACACAACCGAATTACCACCACATTACTGTACACTACACTCCACACAACCAAATTACCACCACAGCAGTTTACACTGTACACTACACTCCACACAACCGAATTACCACCACAGCACTTTATACTGTACACTACACTCCATACAACCAAATTACCACCACAGCACTTTACACTGTACACTACACTCCACACAACCGCATTACCACCACAGCACTTTATACTGTACACTACACTCCATACAACCGAATTACCACCACAGCACTTAAGACTATACACTACACTCCACACAACCGAATTACCACCACAGCACTTTACACTGTACACTACACTACACACAACCAAATTAACACCACAGCACTTTACACTACACTCCACACAACTGAATTACCACCACAGCACTTTACACTGTACACTACACTACACACAACTAAATTACCACCATAGCACTGTACACTACACTACACACAACCGAATTACCACCACAGCACTTTACACTGTACACTACAATCCACACAACCAAATTACCACTATAGCACTGTACACTACACTACACACAACCAAATTACCACCACATCACTGTGCACTACACTACACACAACTGAATTACCACCACAGCAGTTTACACTGTACACTACACTCCATACAACTGAATTACCACCACAGCAGTTTACACTGTACACTACACAACCGAATTACCACCACAGCACTGTACACTACACTCCACACAACTGAATTACCACCACAGCAGTTTACACTGTACACTACACAACCAAATTACCACCACAGCACTGTACACTACACTCCACACAACCGAATTACCACCACAGCACTGTACATTACACTCCACACAACCAAATTACCACCATAGCAGCTTATACTGTACACTACACAACCAAATTACCACCACAGCACGGTACACTACACTCCACACAACCAAATTACCACCACAGCAGTTTACACTGTACACTACACTCCACACAACCGAATTACCACCACAGCAGTTTACACTGTACACTACACAACCGAATTACCACCAAAGCACTGTACACTACACTCCACACAACCAAATTACCACCACAGCACTGTACACTACACTCCACACAACCGAATTACCACCAAAGCAGTTTACACTGTACATTACACATGACCAAATTACCACCACAGAACTTTACACTACAGTCCACATAACCAAATTACCACCACAGAACTTTACACTACAGTCCACAAAACTGAATTACCACCACAGCACTGTACACTACACTCCACACAACCGAATTACCACCACAGCACTGTACACTACACTACACACAAGTAAATTACCACCACAGAACTTTACACTACAGTACACAAAACCGAATTACCACCACAGCACTTTACACAACACTCCACACAACCAAATTACCACCACAACACTGTACACTACACTCCACACAACCGAATTACCACCACAGCACTGTACACTACACACAACCAAATTACCGCCACAGCACCGTACACTACACTACACACAACTGAATTACCACCAAAGCAGTTTACACTGTACACTACATACAACCAAATTACCACCACAGCACTGTAAACTACATTACACACAACCGAATTATCACCACAGCACTGTATAAAATAATAATAAACTACACCAAACCAGACCAAACTACGCCAAACCAGACCAGACCAAACTATGCCAAACCTGAAAAAACAAACCACACCAAACTTTACTAAACTACACCAGACCAAATTACACCAAACCACACCAAAACAAACCAGACAAAAATAAACAACTCCAGACCAGACCATACCAAATCAAATCACACACCACCTAACCAAACCACACCAAACTACACCAAACCAGACCACACCAAACTACACCAAACCACACCACACCACACCAGAACACAACATACCACACCAGATCAAACCTAACTACACCAAACCATACCAGACCGAACCAAATCACACACCACCAAACCACACTAGACCAAACCACACCAAACCACACCGCACCAGAAAACACCAAACCACACCAGACCAAACCTAACTACACCAAACCATACCAGACTGAACCAAATCACACACCACCAAACCACACTAGACCAAACCACACCAAACTACACCAAACCAAACCACATCACACCAAACCACACTGAACCACACCAAAACAAACCGACCACACCAAACCACACCAGACCAAACCTAACCACACCAGACCACACCAAACCACACCTGTTCAAACATAACCACACCAAACCACACCAAACCATACCAAGCCAAACCAAACTGCATCAAACCACACCAGATCAAACCAAATAAAACCAAATCACACCACACCACAATAATGGGAGTTGAAGTGAGGGCTGATAGTGAGTGCAGGTCAGTTATGGGAGTTCACACATTTCGTTTGTGCGAACATCTAACAAATGCAAATTCTACTTTAGCAATCAACTCCAGACCCTTATAACTGTTTTATCTGCTTAATTTGCCATGAAATAATGAGGAATCAGGAATATGCTAATCTAATGTCCAGCACACATCACTGTCTGAGTGCAGCAGCTCCTCACAGATTAAACTGTATAATTTTCTATTCTATATCTCTATATTTTGCTCTGGTCTAAATCAGAACCTCCATTCAGATCTGTGTTTGTATTCAGGTACAGTTTGTTCTGCTATACAGACTGTAGGAATGCTGCAGGGTTAAAAACACAGCCGGAAAATGGGTGATTAAGGCAATTTTACCATGTAAACGGTCTAGATGTACCAATAAGAAAGAGAGAAAGAGAGAGAGAGAGAGAGAGATGTGGGGGGGGGGGGGGGGAATAAATTAAAATTTATCCTGAGCTGGTATTTGGGTATTTGAGTCAGGCCAAAGCTAGATGCCAGTTTTTAATCTCTGGACACACACACACACACACACACACAAACAGCATGGCATTATGGGTGACCTTTAGTTTGCATCAGTTCTGTGGTATTAGAGCAAGCTGTCAGGAGGACCGGGCTGGGATTCAGCGGAAAGCAGAGCTAACCAGAGCAAAAATACATTTACTTATTTATTACTTTCATTATTTCATTTTTTTACAGCAAAAAAAACACACCAAACCAATCCACACAGCACTCCAAACCATTCCAGAGCCATTGCACAAACATTGTTCATAGCCAGAACAACTGTTTGTATGAATGTCCTGAAGAAGAAAGTCGTCACTGGTGTACTAAATAACAGATGTTGGACAGGTAAATCAAGGTGAACCACAGCAGTTGATGAAACAGAAACATTGTGAGTTCTGTAAAGAAAAACCCTAAAATAAAAGTTAGTAACATCAGCAACAACCTCCAGAGGGCAGGAGTGAAGGAATCACAATCTATTTTTCACCTAAAGATGAAAAATCACTATAAACGAGGTGAAAAGGAAAACCAGTACCAGAGACTAGAACCGGAGGACTGATTATGGACTAATTAAGACGAAGATTAACTTTTAACTATGTAATGGAAAAGCTAAAGTTTGGAAAAAAAAAGGATTTGCTCATGATCTCAAACATATTAGCTCATCTGTGAAACACGGTGGAGGTAGTGTCATGGCTTAAGCTTGAATATCTTATTCTATGATTATTATGGCTCATTAATATTTATTGATGTTTAATAAACGCAAAAATCTAGAGAAACATTTTTAGTCTGAGAATTTAAAGAAAGATGAAACTAAACTGATCAAGAGATATTTTATCATGCAGATTAACCAAGATAATGACCTAAACCCAATGTAGCCTGGAAAAGCATCACAGGTAAAGAAGAATGCCTTTACTTTCATTTACTGTAAGTTTATCTGTTTCAATAATTTTGCTCATAAGAAAAACGGGTGGGTTAATAAAGAAGAACTGTATATCAGATCTAGATGTAAAAAAACTGGAAAAAAAAGCTGAAATGTTTATATTTTGTCCTATATGAATCTCTTTTAATGTAAAATCCAAATGTTTTCAGTCTACATCAGAAATAAATGGATTGATCTCACTGTTCCACTACATTTGGAGGGGACTGTATGAGAACAGATACAGGATAAGACACTTCTGGAACTGGTAGCAGTACTCCGACAGTGTTTTTATATTAGTACGTCAGTATGCAGATGAACTTACCCTCTCTGGAAGAGATCCACATTGTGAAATTTATGCAGCTCCACAGAAAACTCCACAGTGCCCTGTACTTCAGACATCACCTATTCCATCACCTACAGAGAGAGAAAGAGAAAAAAAGAGAAATGGTGATGCTGGTGATTTTTTCTGTGATATATTTGGCGATATTAAACAATGCAGGGCCCATGACTTCACCAGCTCCGCCCCCACCTGCATGCTGTCTCACATCTAGACCAATCAAGAGCTGAGTCAGCGCCGAGCTCAACTCAAAACCAGAGGAAAACAGCAAAACAAGAGTAATCCGCCCTTTAATCAGGCATTTAAATGGCTTTTTAAAAGTTAAATCAGAGCATTTTCTGGGGATTAAAAGCATGAATTCAGCTGTAACTGGAAATATCTGTGCTGCTAAACTGTGCTGGACTGAGGAGCACAGCTTTCAGCATGAGCTCACGTTTACAAGCACGTACCCAACCATGTCGATGGAGGCCATGCGGTTACCTCGTGTTTACTCCTGCCCCTACTCCCCTCGCGCCAGGCAGCAGCAGCCTGTTACTCACACAGACACAGAGACAGCGCTGTGTATCTACTTCTTGTGTCAAGAATCGAAACATTGCAACATGATGTGTTTGATTTAATTGCCTTAAGTGACATCACACTTCCTGTGATGTGAGTATTGCAGTGCGTACATCCATGATTAAACGATATATTGTGCAGCCCTAATATAAAGACAAAACTGCTATCTCTTTTGGATTGGGTTTAAACAAACAAAACAACAAACATACAAACCACTTCTGACACCAATATTTAAACTAATATTAAATATATAATCAAAAATCTCAAAGTTTTTGAGATTCAATACAGATTTGTAATTGATATCTACTTACATCCCTCTATTCAGACGGAAGATTTATCATCCTCACCCACACAGGAGGTCATCTGATTATAATAAGAGACAGAAACAGTCAGGAGGTCCTACAGAAGCACCTCCCCAGCCTGTTCTGCCACTTTCATCATCGCCGCTGCCTGCTCACAGTTAAGCAGCATGTTTACCTTAGCAACCTTCTGTTGGCTTTACGGAAATAACAATGGCCTGGACCAAGAGCAACGTGAGGAGACAGACCCAGCACACAGTGTCCAGCCTCTACCTCCGCCTCTGATTGTTCTTCAGACTCTGATTGCTGGAGCAATGAGTCATGGAAGGGGATATTTGGCCTGACAGATGCAGCCGTGTCCCCAGAGTTCTGCTTCATAGCAACAGAGCCGAAAACCCAGTCTGAGAACAATCAGAGAAACGACCAGGTCCATCCAGGTCTCGCTTCCAGTACAATCAAACAAACTCCCCTAATTAACCTTTAAATGCATTGTTAAATGCATGGTGCATTTTTCACCAGTGCTACAGTCAGACTTCACGCTTAAAAATTTGCACACAGAGATGTGGGTGGGCAAATTGTCGCAAAAAATGCAAAAAATGGGACCAGCATATTTTTCCTAATTCTTTCCCATTTTCTCCTAAATTTACGCGGCCAATTAGCCAACCCACTCATTAGACACATGGGAAGTCAGACTCCGCCTCTTTTTGAACTGTTGCTAATGCAGCACTGCCGAGTAGCATCACAGCGCTAACGCTCGGAGGAAAGTGCAGTGACTCGGTTCTGATACATCAGCTCACAGACGCAGCCTCGTGCTGATCCACATCACCCTAGGAGTGATGAGGGGGAAGAAGAGTGCCATCTACTGTACCCACCCAGAGAGAGCACTCTTAGGGCTCTCTCAGTAGCTGATGGCAAGCTGCATGACCAGGATTCGGACCAGTGATCTCCTGATCATAGTGGCTCTATTTAGCCTGTGGAAATGTAACTTTTTTTGTATGCTCTTGTGCTCATGTGATCCCCATAGCATATTATATCAGAGTTTGCAAAAGTGGTTAGGGGTGGGCAGTATGGCTCTAAAATAACATCACAATATTTCTGGCTGTTTTTGTGATAGTGATATTCTTGGGGTTAAGGCAAAAAAAAGCTTTTCTTTTCAAGAATAAACTATTGCAAGAAAATAAAACATTAATTTGTTACATTTTCTATAAATATAACCGTTTTAGACATACAGTAGAAACAAACAAAAAAAATTATATAAGCATTTCTATTTGTCTATTTTGTAAACAGTACCAGTAACTTATAGCAACAAAAATATACTCCAAAAAATAAATGCAGCATATTACATGCATGCATATATACTGCATAAAAATAAATACATAAAATACAAAAATAGCAAAACAAATAGCAATGCTATAATAATAAATCAAGTTCATTTTATATATTGTTTATTTTGTTAAGAATTTGGGCGAATATCGTGTTTGATATGATATAGCACATCCTAGTAGTGACAGAAACCAAAAACAAACAAAACTAAACAATTGTCCAAATTTTTTAACATAAAATTTTTACAGCTTTTAATTTATTTGGCCACAAATAATGTCCTGTATATATACACCCCTCTGTTTTCTCTGTCCATCGCTGAGTATTGAACATAGTTTTCTATCTCTTCTACAATGCGTTTACTTTGTTGATTTTCTTTGTTATCGACGTATTTTTGTTATCTGATTCCGATTTTTGCCTTGCCCTTTCTATTGTCTGTTTCCATTTATTTTGCTTTTGCCCTTTTTCTGCTGGATTGATCATGTTTGACCCTGTTTTTGCCTGACTATGCTCTGGTATGTTGTTTATATTCGGCTGCCTTGCTGTTACAGACCCTGCCTGTCCCTTACTACTCCTGTAAACCAAGCCCCTTTGTTAATAAACTGTGTGTTTGGTATCTGCGTGAAACTGAGATTCTCTCTGGAAACTTTTATATTCAAAGATGTACAATCTCCATTGCATTAAAACAGTAATTCGATTAATCCAATTAATTTGATTAACATCCAGTCCTACCTAAGATCTGAAGCAGATTTTCAGAAATTTGTGAAATGTTTTAAAAGCCTGCCTTCATTTCTCAGGGTCAACCTCAAAGAAAAGCACCTCTAAGGCACCTTTTTACGAGAATTATGCGCATCATGAGTATACGTGAGCGCATCTCTTCAGATCATTTCAGATTAAAGGCAAATCCTGCAGGAGAACTGGCACACACACTCTTTTACACACACACTCCCTTTTACACACACACACTCTTACAGGGTCGGCCCATTTCTCTGCACACTCGGCTCTGATCAATAGCCCCCCGCTGCCAGCAAAGCTGTTACAGCACCGCCTCCCCGCCGAGGTGCCAGCGTTTAACGGTACCCCGCGCCCTCGGCTGGCGGGCCCCGTGTCCTGCGGTCGCTCCGGGACCCGCTCCACCCTGAAAGCCCTGCTGCTGTTAGTAATCTGGATATTGCTGGACTGGCATCTGTCCAGCCTGGTCCTCGCCAGCAGCGCGGGGACATTTAGCCGGAGCGGAGGAGCCAGCTGGCCCGCGGTACCTGGGTGGACGTCTTGTCCTCCAGCAGAGAGAAAGAGAAGGAAAGAGGGAGCGAGGGAATCGTTTAGACACTAAACAGCTTTCTTTATTTACCCAATCTGTTTCCCCATCGCAGATCTTCTACTCACGTCCTTCTACCTTTATCTCTCCGCCCTGTTTCTCCTCTTAATATCAGATACTGAAGGTGAAACCAGGCCTAAAGACGCATCCTATCATCTAGGACTACAAAAGTTGACTAATTGTGCTCTTTCGGGGCTCTGGCAGCTGATGGCAAGCTGCATGACTGGGATTCAAACAAACAAACTACCAATCTGTTTCCCCATCGCAGATATTCTCCTCACGTCCTTCTACCTTTATCTCTCTGCCCTGTTTCTCCTCTTAAAATCAGATACTGAAGGTGAGTCTAGGACTACAAATAGTGATTATTTTTGGCGGTTGACTATCTGTGCACTCTTTGGGCTTCGGCAGTTGATGGCAAGCTGCATGACCGGGATTCGAACCAGAAATCTCCCGATTACAGTGGCAGTGCTTTATTTTTTATTTAATTTTGGGTTAGTAAAATGTGCTTCCACTCTCTCACTCTCTGGCCACTTTATTAGAAACACCCACCTACTACACCTTCTGTTTCCACTCTCTCACTCTCTGGCCACTTTATTGGAAACACCCACTTACTACACCTTCTGTTTCCACTCTCTCACTCTCTGGCCACTTTATTAGAAACACCCCCCATCTACACCTTGTGCTTCCACTCTCTCACTCTTTGGCCACTTTATTGGAAACACCCACCTACTACACATTGTGCTTCCACTCACTCACTGTGGCCACTTTATTGGAAACACCCACCTACTACACATTGTGCTTCCACTCACTCACTGTGGCCACTTTATTGGAAACACCCACCTACTACAACTTATGTTTCCACTCTCTCACTCTTTGGCCACTTTATTGGAAACACCAACCTACTACACCCTGTGCTTCCACTCACTTACTGTGGCCACTTTATTGGAAACAACGGCACTACTACACCTTGTGCTTCCACTCACTTACTGTTGCCACTTTATTGGAAACACCCACCTACTACAACTTATGTTTCCACTCTCTCACTCTTTGGCCACTTTATTGGAAACACCAACCTACTACACCCTGTGCTTCCACTCACTTACTGTGGCCACTTTATTGGAAACACCTATCTACTACACCTTGTGCTTCCACTCACTTAATGTGGCCACTTTATTAGAAACACTTACCTACTACACCTTGTGCTTCCACTCACTCTCTCTGGCCACTTTATTGGAAACACCCACCTACTACACCTTGTGGTTCCACTCACTAACTGTGGCCACTTTATTGGAAACACCTACCTACTACACCTTGTGCTTCCACTCTCTCGCCACTTTATTGGAAACACCCACCTACTACACCTTGTGCTTCCACTTACTCTATGTGGCCACTTTATTGGAAACACCTACTATAATACACCTTGTGCTTCCACTCTCTCACTCTCTGGCCACTTTATTAGAAACACCCACCTACTACACATTGTGCTTCCACTCTCTCACTCTCTGGCCACTTTATTGGAAACACCCACCTACTACACCTTGTTCTTCCACTCACTCTCTGGCCACTTTATTGGAAACACCTACTATAATACACCTTGTGCTTCCACTCTCTCACTCTCTGGCCACTTTATTGGAAACACCCACCTACTACACCTTGTTCTTCCACTCACTCTCTGGCCACTTTATTGGAAACACCTACTATAATACACCTTGTGCTTCCACTCTCTCACTCTCTGGCCACTTTATTAGAAACACCTACCTACTACACCTTGTGCTTCCTCTCACTCAATGTGGCCACTTTATTGGAAACACCTACGTACCTACTACACCTTGTGCTTCCTCTCTTTCTCTGGCCACTTTATGGTCATTATAACAGATTATGAGTGTATTGTATTGTAGACAGTGGTAGTTTTACATGTAAAGGTACCAAATCAATTATGAATAGCAGAATTTTCACACAAGGGTATAAAAAATGCATATCTGTAATAAATCTCACTCTCCTGAGACTGTTCAAACACTTACAGCCCTGCTGAACACTCCTATTGTGTCCTATAGAACCTGATTAATGGCCGCCATGGTTCTCTCTCTCTCTTTGCTCTGAAACTGGAGCAGCTTCAGCAATACTCGTCCTGATTCCACCGAAAAAGAGTCTGAAGACTTATTTTTACTTTTTTTTTCTTTCGTCGCTCAGTATTGAACACTCACACTGTCTCTTCCGCCGCCGCCGTCATCGTTTATCACCTCCCTCAAATATTCAGGAGCTGCAGAGTGAGCGCTATTGTGTGGTGGTCGTCTTTAACGAGTGATGGTGATGAGAAGATTAGGTGGAGATGATGTTCTCCTGAATGACGCTGGAACGATCTTTCTAAATCATAGCCGAGGACGGCGGCGATGGTGACAGCAGGAACACAGAGCACAGCTGCTTCAACTCTTAAAAAGATTCATATTTTATGAGGATGCTCCTCAAACAATATCCTCAATATTAAGAGGTATAAACCACAGGAGCACAATGTTCCCGTACAGAGATGCACTGAAACACCTGCCATTTTAGTGTGGGATTTTAGGTTTCATGGCTAAATTGGAGAAGCCTGAGGGCCAATCTTCATTAATTGCACATTACACCAGTAAGAGCAGAGTGTGAAGGTTCAATTAGCAGGGTAAGAACACAGTTTTACTCAAAATATTGCAATGCACACAACATTATGGGTGACATACCAGAGTTCAAAAGAGGACAAATTGTTGGTGTACGTCTTGCTGGAGCATCTGTGACCAAGACAGCAAGTCTTTGTGATGCATCAAGAGCCACGGTATCCAGGGTAATGTCAGCATACCACCAAGAAGCACCAACCACATCCAACAGGATTAACTGTGGACGCTGTAAGAGGAAGCTGTCTGAAAGGGATGTTCAGGTGCTAACCCGTATTGTATCCAAAAAACATAAAACCACGGCTGAACAACTGGTTTTAAAATATCATTCACAGCATCTCAATCAGACTTTGACTAGGCCACTCTAAAACCTTCATTTAGTTTTTTTACAGAGGTGAACTTGTTTGTGTGCTTTGGGTCATTGTCCTGCTGCAGAACCCAAGTACTCCTGAGCTTGAGGTCACTAAGGAACAGATGGAGGATATTCTCCTTCAGGATTGTCTGGTAAACAGCAGAATTCCTGCTTCCATCATCTATTACAGCAAGTTGTTCAAGCCCTGAAGCAGCAAAGCAAAATCTGTAAGAGGGCAATTAAATTAAATTAAGAGAGCACTCGAATTTCTGAATCAGTTTCTGAATCTGATTTTGATATTTATAGATTTATATGTTTGAGTTAAATGAACATTGTTGTTTTATTCTATAAACTACAGACAACATTTCTCCCAAACTCCAAATAATATATTGTCATTTAGAGCATTTATTTACAGCAGAAAATGAGAAATATCAGAAATAACAAAAAAGAAGCAGAGCTTTCAGACCTCAAATAATGCAAAGAAATCAAGTTCATATTCATAAAGTTTTAAGAGTTCAGAAATCAATATTTGGTGGAATAACCCTGGTTTTTAATCACAGTTTTCACGCATCTTGGCATCATGTTCTCCTCCACCAGTCTTACACACTGCTTTTGGATAACTTTATGCCTTTACTCATCATTTTAAGTGGTCTATTTTTTTCCAGAGCTGTATAATATCTTGAGTATTATAGAATCACTGTACTGTGATATCATCATGGATGTTAGTAATTGTCTATTGTTTTAATAACTTTCTGATGCAAACCATACTATCCTATGTCAGAGGTTTTCAGAACCTTTCTAAAACCTTTTTTTAAACGTTGCTAAATGTTCTTATGATGTTCTCTGTTAGCAGGGATGGTGCAGAATGTGGGGACTGTGGGATCGGGCCTGTTGTCTGGTCAGATTAACATATTGAACGGTCTGAGGAAGATTATATTCTACACTGCCATAGCTCTTTTATGTCTCCTCTGATGTTTTATTTGTGCGTGTGTGTGTGTGTGTGTGTGTACGTGCGTGTCATAATAAAATGCCGCCTGATGCCAAATACTTGCCTGAGCTGCGGCTCAATCAATAAAATGCTCTGCGGCTTTGAGCCGAGTGATCCAGCGTTTAATTCTGCTGAGAGTGTGCTGCAGACCCATAGGCAGCTCATACGCATCTGTACTGTGTGTGTGTGTGTGTGTGTGTGTGTAAGACTAGACATGCCATTTGTATCTCAAGCTTGTATACAGCTTCAGAGACTCATAAAAGAGCTTCAGAGTCCTACATAAAATAAAGCAACGGTAAAAGCTAATCTACGTAACAAGAACGTATTAAAAACATCCACAAACACAAAATACAGTCAATTATATACCCTAAAAAAATAAAATACAGGTGCATCTTAAGAAATGTGAAATGTATCAGATTTTCCCATATATATAGCATTCTGCCCCCTGTACTTCCCACTAGGGGTGGGCGATATGGCCCTAAAACAATATCACGATATTTCATGGTATTTTTGCGATAACGATATTCTTGGCGATATGACGAAATACTGAATTAAAGGTCACCTTCCGCGAAAATCCGATTTTTCTTGTTTTTTGTGGAATACAGTAGGTCTCTCCGAGTTGAATGTGTACACCTGCACATTAAACTGTTTTGCAGCAACTCACAGACCAGCCCACCTTGGCTCGAGAAACTCCCAGAGGCAGAGCTGAAGCGACGCAACATCACCGCTCATCAGTTAGGAGGTGGGAGGCAGTGAGCGGCAGAGCGCTGGAGGGGCGTCGCAGTGCTCCTAGCCAATCAGAGGAGAGATATTTGCATGCTGTTTGCATGTATGAATATTCATGAGCAAAGCTGGAATCCGGTCATTTTGGACACACCCCTAAAACAGTCCATTAAAAAAGAGCTATACAGAGACACCTGAGCGCTTTTTTTTTACAAAAACGGCTCACATGTCATTCATTCATACTAGAGACCATAACTAGACATTTTAAAATGAAAGAAAAAACGACGGAAGGTGAGCTTTAAAAAAATGATTTCAAGAATACACTACTGCATCAAAATGAATATTAAATTGTCTTATTGCACATTATGTGATATGGCACACCCTTAACTGAGATTTTAAAAAATACCAGAAATTACTCAGATGTGTAAAAGAAGTTCAAGTACATTAATCCAGAATTTCATGGTACTAATAATGCGTTCTACAAATCTCCATATATCCAGGATTAAAGTAAAATAAATGATACTGGACAGATATAATCTGTCTCTAGTAGATATATAATGGGAAATTAGAACAGTGTGAATTTTTCTTTTGCTAAAAACAGCATGAAAGTAGTACCCTGATGTGATAATTAGGGGTGAGTGATACGGCACGATATTTCAGGGTATAATATCGCTCACGATATCGAAAAAAATTGGCTGTATTATCGCGTACGAAACGATATGGCACACACCTACTTCCCACTCTACTGCATGTCTTATTTTATATTATATTTTAGTTTATTATATTTCTTGTAAATATTGTTCTCTGCACATTGGTGGGAATGGTGAGTTTTTCACTCACATGTACACCTGTACTCCGTGACGTGACAATAAAAATCTTGAATCTTGAATCTTAAATTTTAATCGTTTATTTCTTGTATTGTTGATTCTAACTATGGATTACAGTCAAAGGAAACCCAAAAATCAGTGTCTCAGACAATTAGAATATTATATAAGACCAATTGGTGCTTTTGGCAGCGTGGGCAGTGTGCCAAGTCCTGTTGGAAAATGAAATCTGCATCTCTATAAAAGTTGTCAGTAGCAGAGAGAAGCATGAAGTGCTGTAAGATTTTGTGTGAAAACAAAACTGCACTGACTTTAGACTTGATAATAAAACACAGTGGATCAACACCAGCAGATGATCAGCATGTCTCTCCAAACCATCACTGATCATCAGTAAATTTTACATTTCATTTGTAAATCAAGGGATCAGAGTCTGGAGGAAGAGTGGAGAGACACACAGTCCAAACTGCTTGCGGTCTAGTCTGAAGGTCTGAAGTTTCCACCAATCAGTGATGGTTTGGAGAGACATGCTGATCATCTGCTGGTGTTGATCCACTGTGTTTTATTATCAAGTCTAAAGTCAGTGCAGTTTTGTTTTCCCACAAAATCTTACAGCACTTCATGCTTCTCTCTGCTACTGACAACTTTTATGGAGATGCAGATTTCATTTTCCAGCAGGACTTGGCACACTGCCCACACTGCCAAAAGCACCAATTGGTCTTATATAATATTCTAATTTTCTGAGACAATGATTTTTGGGTTTTCATTGGCTGTAAACCATAATATTTAACAATAAAAGAAGGAAATACATCTATATAATACATAAGATTCACATTTTTATTTGAATTACTGAAATAAAGTAACTTTTCAATGATATTCTACTATTTTTTTATTTTTGAGATGCACTAGTATGTCTTTATATCTGTATTAGGTGCTTGAAGGGCTGTTCCAATTCTCAAGTGTAGGATTTCACCCCTTACCCTTGTAGCTAACTCAGTCTCAAGAGGAAGAGGTACACTCAAAAACAAGTAGTATGAGTACATAAGAGAAAGAGAAATGGGATTGGACTACAGTGTAAGCTTGGATGTGGTCCAGAGGCTACAGCTCAGATTTTAGAGCTAATTTAAAAGGCTGCTGACACTCCCACAAACAGCCGGCGCAGTCTGTCCGAATTTACGAGAGCTGGTGAATGGACGGTTCTGTACAGCGCTGTACGAGCCCAATACTTCCTGTCGTGACTTTTAGAATCCGGGGGTCCAGAGAAAGGCCACTGCAGCGCTGCGTCAGCTAAAAGAGGATTAAAAACAGCCCGGTGCTTTACCCAGCGTGAGGAAATTACTAAATGAATCATTACAGGAGGTTTCTACATACACTATTTCTATTGTCCTATTGTTCACATTTTGATTGACATTCTAAAAGCTGGATATACTAGTGCATTTCAAAAAATTAGAATATCATTGAAAAGTTACTTTATTTCAGTAATAAAGTGTGTAAATGTGAAACTCATATATTATATAGATGTATTAAACACAGTGATCTATTTTAAGTGTTTATTTATTTTATTGCTGATTATAATTATGGTTTACAGCCAATGAAAACCCAAAAATCAGTCTCTCAGAAAATTAGAATATTATATAAGACCAACTGGTGCTTTTGTCAGTGTGGGCAGTGTGCCAAGTCCTGCTGGAAAATGAAATCCTCATCTTCATAAAAGTTGTCAGTAGCAGAGGGAAGCATGAAGTGCTGTAAGATTTTGTGGGAAAACGAAACTGCACTGACTTTAGACAGTAAACCAACACCAGCACGTGCATTTCTGGACAAGCTGAGAGATCCAGAACTGAGAAAAGCATGTGGACTGACACAGTAAAGTAAATTCATGGGCTTTTACATACAATACAGTGATTCTGTGATATGTGATTCTCTACGATACTTAACGGCAATTAATCTACACTGATGGGTGTGGTGGTCTGGAAGTGAAGTGTATTCAGGTACATTTTTGTTGTGTTCGTATTTTGGTGATGGAAAACACAGGAGCTCCACTGACTGATTAAAACCCTGACAACAGTCAATCATCAGAGTCCATTCCTATAGGTACAAAATACAAACTCGACTTTTAACTCTTAACAATAAACAGAATAAAGAATAAAATAACATTACTGTTCCCTTATATGAGCTGCTGGTGTTTCTTCACAGTGTGAATGTGCAGGTCAGTATCCTCTGGTGAGACGCATGAAAGCACCATGCTGTTAAGATACGAACACGCCAAAGTCAGAGCTCACCCGCCTCTTAAAGGGAATGATAACTGACACACCTACTGGTTTATTTCATGTTACGTAAACGTGAACAGGCTTGAAATGCACAGCATGTGTGTATAACAGAAAAAGAAAAAAAAGCATGTGCACCATCTTTGGATCAAGAAACCCAACTGGTTTCCCAACTGGATGGATAGATGAATGAATAGATGTGTGTGTGCATGGAGTGTGTGTATAAGAGTGTGTTTCTAGGTGTCTGTGTCCTTGTGAGTAGCTGTTTATACATGCAAGTCTGCACGTCTGCACGTCCTTGTGCATGTGGAGTGTGTGTGTGTTAGAGAGTCCTTGAAAGTGTGTGTGTGTGTGCGTGTGTGTGTGCGTGTGTGTGTGTGTGATAGAGAGAGCTTGTCCTTGCATTCACATTAATTGCATTATTCCTCAAACAGAGCTAAACTCATCTCACACCAGCCATTACAGTAGAACCATCTGCTGCTCCTAAGGAAGGGTGAAGCAGTGGAGTGTAACCAATGGATCACCTCTATAGAGACTCCAACTCCCATAATTCACCTCACCTAACCATGAGCACCCTGACAAATATTCAGTCTCACTCACAAGATAACACCTCACAACTTATACAGGCATTGGCGTTCCTAATACAAGAATGCAAGGTGTAGTAGGTGTGTTTCCAATAAAGTGCCCACAGTGAGTGAGTGAGTGAAAGCACAAGGTGTAGTAGGTAGGTGTTTCCAATAAAGTGGCCACAGTGAGTGAGAGGAAGCACAAGGTGTAGAAGGTAGGTGTTTCCAATAAAGTGGCCGCAGTGAGTGAGTGAGTGGAAGCACAAGGTGTACTAGGTGGGTGTTTCCAATAAAGTGGCCAGACAGTAAGTGAGTGGAAGCACAAGGTGTAGTAGGTGGGTGTTTCCAATAAAGTGGTCAGACAGTGAGTGAGTTGAATCACAAGGTGTAGTAGGTAGGTGTTTCCAATAAAGTGGCCAGAGAGTGAGTGGAAGCTCAAAATGTAGTAGGTGGGTGTTTCCAATAAAGTGGCCATAGTGAGTAAGAGGAAGCACAAGGTGTAGTAGGTGGGTGTTTCCAATAAAGTGGCCACAGAGAGTGATGGGAAGCACAAGGTGTAGTAGGTAGGTGTTTCTATATTACAGTTATAAGGCTACAGTTATAGAAAGCTTGTATCTGAGCTGTAGTGATCTGAGCTGTAGTGATCCGAGCTGTAGTGATCTGAGCTGTAGTGATATGAGTTGTAGTGTTCCGAGCTGTAGTGATCTGAGCTGTAGTGATCAGAGCTGTAGTGATCTGAGTTGTAGTGATCCGAGCTGTAGTGATCTGAGTTGTAGTGATCCGAGCTGTATTGATCTGAGCTGTAGTGATCTGAGCTGTAATGATCTGAGTTGTAGTGATCTGAGCTGTAGTGATCTGAGTTGTAGTGATCTGAGCTGTAGTGATCTGAGCTGTAGTGATCTGAGCTGTAGTGATCTGAGCTGTAGTGATCCGAGCTGTATTGATCTGAGCTGTAGTGATCTGAGTTGTAGTGATATGAGCTGTAGTGATCTGAGCTGTAGTAATCGGAGCTGTAGTGATCTGAGCTGTAGTGATCTGAGCTGTAGTGATCTGAGCTGTAGTGATCCGAGCTGTAGTGATCTGAGTTGTAGTGATCTGAGCTGTAGTGATCTGAGCTGTAGTGATCTGAGCTGTAGTGATATGAGCTGTAGTGATCTGAACTGTAGTGATCTGAGCTGTAGTGATCTGAGCTGTAGTGATCTGAGTTGTAGTGATCTGAGCTGTAGTGATCCGAGCTGTAGTGATCCGAGCTGTATTGATCCGAGCTGTAGTGATCTGAGTTGTAGTGATCTGAGCTGTAGTGATCTGAGCTGTAGTGATCTGAGCTGTAGTGATCTGAGCTGTAGTAATCCGAGCTGTAGTGATCTGAGCTGTAATGATCTGAGTTGTAGTGATCTGAGCTGTAATGATCTGAGTTGTAGTGATCTGAGCTGTAGTGATCTGAGCTGTAGTGATCTGAGTTGTAGTGATCTGAGCTGTAGTGATCTGAGCTGTAGTGATCTGAGCTGTAGTGATCCGAGCTGTAGTGATCCGAGCTGTAGTGATCCGAGCTGTAGTGATCTGAGTTGTAGTGATCTGAGCTGTAGTGATCTGAGCTGTAGTGATCTGAACTGTAGTGATCTGAGCTGTAGTGATCTGAGTTGTAGTGATCTGAGCTGTAGTGATCCGAGCTGTAGTGATCCGAGCTGTATTGATCCGAGCTGTAGTGATCTGAGCTGTAATGATCTGAGTTGTAGTGATCTGAGCTGTAGTGATCTGAGCTGTAGTGATCTGAGCTGTAGTGATCTGAGCTGTAGTGATCTGAGCGTGGTGATCAGCTGGGTTCACACTAACCAGTCTGACATTTAGAAATGAGTCACAGATTATCACTCTGTGTCTTTGTTTGTTCTGAGCCCAACAATGAGTGATTTTCCACTGTGCTGCGTGACGCTGATGCAGTCCAACAAAATTCACAAATCCTCTTTAATTCCCCCGAATAAAACCTCTTCATTAGACTCAAACTGAAAGTACTAAAATCAATACAACGTCAAGAACTGGATACAACACTTATTGCAATGTAGTTTTTATTATATCTCAGGACGTGATGTGCATTTTTATGGCAATATCTATTTTTTTTCTCTAATAAGATGTTTTTGTCTCACTAAGCATTGTCTGAGTGTATGAGGATTTTGCTTATTTTAAGAATAAAAACCAGTCAGTAATCAGTCTTATTAAAAAAAACTCCTTATTCTGAGTAATTCCAACTCAAAATAAGCCCAAAAGTCACTGTTTTAAGTTATTCTGATCCTTACGTCCAGATTTAAGTTTTGCTTTGTGATTAAATGCTTATTTTAAAAATCTCTAACTAAGAACTCATTGTGTTGGCAGAATTGTTTGCTTATTATGAGCCTATATGTCTCAATTTATATATTTTTGTGTAGTTTATGCTAATGGATTTTTTGCAGTGTAGTTACTTATTTATGGGAAAGCTCAATGAGTGAGTAACTCGTTTAACTCCCAACCCTGGGGACTGTAGACCTTGTCTTGTCTTGTCGTGTCTTGTCTTGTCTTGTCGTGTCATGTTGTGTCGTGTTTCATTTCGTAGTGTCTTGTCATGTCTTGTTGTGTCTTGTCTTCGGTGATCTAGTCTTGTCTTGTCGTGTCATGTTGTGTCTTGTCTCATCTCGTCGTGTCTTGTCATGTCTCGTCTCATTGTGTCGTGTCTCGTCTTGTCGTGTCTTGTCTTATCTTCTGTGGGCTTGTCTTGTCATGTCTTTTCTTTTCTTTTCTTGTCTGGTATGGTATGTTCTTCTTGTTTGTTTTCTTTCCATGTCTGTTCTTATCTTTTCTTTTCTGGTCTGGTCTGGTCTTGTCGTGTCTTGATTTGTCTTATCTTCTGTGGGCTTGTCTTGTCTTGTCTTGTCTGGTCTTATCTTTTCTTTTCTGGTCTTGTCTTGTCATATCAGGTCTTATCTTTTCTTTTCTGGTCTGGTCTGGTCTTGTCGTGTCTTGTTTTGTCTTATCTTCTGTGGACTTGTCTTGTCTGGTCTTATCTTTTCTTTTCTTGTCTTGTCTTGTTGAAACAGTTCTTATCTTTTCTTGTCTTGTCTTGTCTTTGTTGTACACTGAGATCTTAGCGTAACCATGCATTTATCAACAAGTCAATGCTGAACTACACGCTGCACAAACTACAATGCAAGAACAACCTCAAACAGTTACACACGTTTAGACGTGTTTGCAGGAAAAAGGGGACAAAATAACACATGAAACACTTCAACACTCTGTGTCTTTGATGCCTAAACATATTTTAAGTGTTGCTAAGTCGGTAACAGTCAGAGCAATAAAGAAATATATGATAAAAACTGTCTATAATACATGTTTGTTTGGTCTGAAAGCTCAATGCACAACACGAAGGCATTTGACATCAGAGACTAATCTAATGGAAAGCTGGACAGGAATGTGTTGGTGTTTGGTTTAATAAAACACAAAGAAAAGAGCCGGCAAAACAGTGAAGACACCGCGGCTGAGCAGCGATGCCTCATTATGTCTGCCACTAAAAATAGCCCAGATCGACTGAGAACAACAGCTTTGTCTTCCATCCTGCAGCCCATTAGCCCAAAACCTGTTCCTGAGAACATTAATCACAGATTCACGTCCACAACTTCAAAATACTACTTTATCTACAGCCCTGTGATTTATTTGATGCAGAAAACACTGACAGAATCACAGAATCGAGGAATAAAAGCAGAAATACACAGAATTAGATCTAAATCAATCTAAAAAAACTGAATAACTGAAGACCAGAGTAATGTTTTATATTAAAGTCATTAATTCATGAATTTGCTCTTCAGGTAAAATTGATTTGAATTGGACAGTTTTTAATACTTTGATGATGAATGCAATTAAATACGATTTATTTAGATGTTTTAATTACAGAGCATGTATTTAATTTGATTATTTTAATCATGTGGCAGCAATATTAAAAACCTAAAATTCTGAAATGTGACAGAAAAAAAAAATATATATACTAGTGCATCGCAAAAAAAATATAATTGAATATCATTGAAAAGTTACTTAATTTCAGTAATTCAGTTAAAAAAGTGATACTCATGTATTATATAGATGTATTAAACACAGAGTGATCTATTTTAATAGATTTTATTTATTTCTTTAATTTTGTTGATGATTTTGGTTTACAGCCGCCAATGAAAACCCAAAAATCTCAAAGTCTCTCAGAAAATGAGAATATTATATAAGACCAATTGGTACTTTTGCACCAATGTGTGGGTAGAGAGCCAAGTCCTGCTGGAAAATGAAATCCGTATCGCCAAAAAAGTTGTCAGTAGATGAAGGAAGCATGAAGTGCTGTAAGATTTTGTGGGAAAACAAAACTGCACTGACTTTAGACTTGATAATAAAACACAGTGGATCAACAGCAGCAGATGACATGCACTGTAGATCATTACAGTAGATAGAGTAATAGAGTAACAGAATCTCTGGGAGAGTGGAGTCACTGTACTCGACCTCGGCCCTGTTCTAATATTCTCACTCCAGGCTCTCGGCCCGGCGGTGATTTAATGTGATAGTGAGGGAGATTATAGAGATCACATGAGGAGCTGAATCATGGGACTGAATCTTGGCCAGCCTTATTCATTTAAAACCACATATCATTACATCATCACACAAAAAGACCTACAGGAAAAGTCCTACCAGTACTGTAGTACTGTGGTACTGTGTATATATGCGATTATACCACAGTTTCATCATTATCACTGTTAATTGAAAGATTTAGAGTTAAAGAGGAGGAGAAAATAGGATCTGTTTGGTTATAAAAACTCCACCAGTTAAAATAGTTCCATTGCTGCTCTGTTTGTAGCTGCGCTGTTTGGTTTGTAAGCGCTGCATCGTTGCTAGGTTACCTGTGTGTGGCGGAGTAATACATGGAGAGCTTCGCTGACAGTGCATTACCGGCTGATAACGTTACTCATAGAACGCCTCTCAGCCAATCACATTGCAGGTTCGGAACTAACGGTGGTATAATACTACGCAATAAGAGCTGTGATTTACTGTGATTTGCTTTTGGTTCACAGTAAATTATTGTTTAACTACTGCCAGCTAATTATTACTGTGGTTTTATTGCACAGTAAGTTACTTGTCAATTACTGCCAGTTAATTACTGTAAATTTCACAGCACATTTTTTACAGTGTGGAGTAATACATGGAGAGCTTCAGTAACAGTGCATTACCGGCTGATAGCGGTACTCACAGAACGCCTCTCAGCCAATGACATTGCAGGGTCGGAATTAACTGTTGTATAATACTACATATTGAGAGCGCTTATTTCGGGCAAAGGTATCATTCTGATGTAAATAAAAACAAAATCCACAATTATGTTTTTGTAAAGTCTGGTCAATACTATAAACAATAACTATGCACAATAACACTGCATGCAGTGTGTATGAAACATTTGAGACGAATTTACTATTCAGTTGCTGACAGTTTCTTTTTTATTACAGTGATTTTTGTTTTTAAAATAAATTACTATAAAGTTTAGTAACAGTGATTTGCTTTTGGTTCACAGCAGAGAGAGAGAGAGAGAGAGAGAGAGAAAGAGAAAAAGATAGCGAGAGAGAGAAAGAGAAAGAGAGAGGGCGAGAGAGCGAGAGAGAGAGAGAGAAAGAGAGAGAGAGAGAGAGAGAGAGAGAGAGAGATCTTTCAGTGAAGTGAAGTCTCCTCAGGCTGATCTTGTTCTACCCATCGTTACTGAATATGAGATTATTGTCAGTCAGGGTAAACATGACATTCCCCACATCCCACCTGTCTGAACTGTCTGGAGTCAGCAGCTTTATTGACTTCCTCTGTTACCATATACACCACTCACTCACATCAACGTCAGGAGAGTTTATATATGCACTGTTGTACGATGAGAAAGATGACTTATGAATTTAGTGCTATATCTGATGTACTGGAGGTACTGCACAATAATGTATAGTGTAGTGCAGGGCGGTATTCCGGTTCATATGGTATACTGTTGCATAATTTTGAACTGGTATGCATTTTTCACATACCACCATACCGCGGCACCATACTGTAGAACAGTACCACCAAAGAAACATGCTGGTTGTTTAAATACTGTCAATCCAACTCGCTGTGTCGCTGCGCAGCCTGCACCCTTCCCTACGGTGTAACTCGACGTGCACCTCACTGGAAATAATGTATGTATTGTGGGACAAAGTAAACCCAATAGTAATCAAAGCCTTAATTTAAAGTCTTTGTGTTTTATATTATATGTACCTCAAACAGGACAATAAGTCACATACCTATATAAAGGCCCAGTCATGCAAAAATATATAAATAAATAATAAAAATAGCGTGATATACCGTGAAACCGTCAGAAAGTACCAAAAATACAGTGATTATACATTTTTGCTCATACCACCCAGCACTAGTATAAAGCACGAAAAATGAGTGAGAGCAATTATGAATTTAACGGAGCAATTCGATTTAAAATAAGAGACACTATAAAGAACTTCTAATTCAGCAGGTCTTGCCACTTGAAGAGGGTGGTGGGGGGGTTAGCTAACTAAGTTAAACGCCCAGACTACAGTCCGATATACTCATCTCTGAGCGGCTACAGAGCTAGTGCTTAGCATAGCATGGTTATTGGGTAATGCTAATGCTGCTCCAGCAGCGATAGCCGGGATTAGAAGCAGGCTACAGTCTGATAAACTTATCTCAGAACAGGGAAATAGCGGTTAGCGGCTAATGTTACTTTAGCCCCGATGCTGGAGAACTAAACTGAAACTCCTGTATAACTCTGTACTTCAGCAGAGTGACTTTACTGCTCCTTAATACCTGACTGATAGAATTCATACATAAAGTGAACCAGAGATTATAAGTTGCACTGTCGATTTTTGGGAAAATTCAAGGATTTAGGTGCACCTTATAGTGCAAAAAAAAAAAAACGGTAGCTGGTGTGGCACAGTGGATAACGCCACTCCCTCTCAGTGAGCTTTCACATCAATAAGAGTCCTTGGGCAAGACTCCTAATACTACATTGGACAATGAAACTGAAACACCTGGTTTTAGAGCACAATAATTTATTGTGGTGACGGACAGTTCTGGTGGAAACAGGAGAGTTGAGGTGCACATTGAATTCTGTGTGATTTGTTCAGCCGTGGTTTTATGTTTTTTGGATAAAATCCGGGTTAGCACCCGAACATCCCTTTCAGACAGCTTCCTCTTACAGCGTCCACAGTTAATCCTGTTGGATGTGGTTGGTGCTTCTTGGTGGTATGCTGACATTACCCTGGATACCGTGGCTCTTGATGCATCACAAAGACTTGCTGTCTTGGTCACAGATGCTCCAGCAAGACGTGCACCAACAATTTGTCCTCTTTTGAACTCTAGTATGTCACCCATAATGTTGTGTGCATTGCAATATATAGAGCAGAACTGTGCTCTTACCCTGCTAATTGAACCTTCACACTCTGCTCTTACTGGTGCAATGTGCAATTAATGAAGATTAAACACCAGGCTGCTCCAATTTAGACATGAAATCTCCCACACTAAAATGACAGGTGTTTCAATTTCATTGTCCAACCCCTGTAAGTTGCTCTGGATAAGAGCATCAGCTAAATGACCCAGAAGACGACTGCCCATGTGGGCCAGAGTGTATACATATAGCCCACATGTTTACGTGTCTGATAACCTACATACAGCAGCAGGACGAGGCAGGACGAGGGTCCGGGGGGGGCGGCGGCTGAGAGTGAGGATATTAAAGAGCAGTTAGAACATGTTACAGCATGGAGTTTCACTCAGGAAGATGTTCTACTTAAAAATAAATGAAGAAGGACATGTTCTCCATTCCTGGACGGAGCTGTGGGAGCTGTGGAAGCTGTATTCCCACCAGACAGATCTGTATAACCACAGACAGGTGCGTCATATACCTGTCATAAACATGCACTAAAACACAGACGAACCACAGACATGTTTTGGTAGGACCAACAAGGTTCTAAGTACAGACTGGTAAAAGAAAAAGACAGATAAACTAACTACAGACAGGTTTAAGTTAAGCCACCAAACATCTAATCAAAGACAGATTCAGGGTTTTTCCACCCCTGCTTTGTTTGGTCTGGACTTTTTGTTTTTTGAGTTTGGATAGGAACCAAAGTATTAGGTGTGAAAGGGGACGTGAACCACGGTCAAAAGAATTAATTTTGGTCCAGATCTACTGATCCATGATCTGGTTGGTCTTTTCTATATGATTCAGAAGTTTAAATCAATTACAAAAAGAGTCAGTCTTAAACAAACCAGAGGATAAAAGAACTGGTGTATGAAAAAGTTTGGGCACCCCTATTAATCTGAATCATTTTAGTTGTAAATATTTGGGTGTTTGCAACAGCCATTTCAGTTTGATATATCTAATAACTGATAGACACAGTAATATTTCAGGATTGAAATGAGGTTTATTGTACTAACAGAAAATGTGCAATATGCATTAAACCAAAATTTCACCGGTGCAAAAGTATGAGCACCCTTATCATTTTATTGATTTGAATATTCCTAACTACTTTTTACTGACTTACTGAAGCACAAAATTGGTTTGGTAACCTCATTGGGCTTTGAACTTCATAGCCAGGTGTATCCAATCATGAGAAAAGGTATTTAAGGTGGCCAATTGCAAGTTGTTCTCCTATTTGAATCTCCTCTGAAGAGTGGCATCATGGGCTCATCAAAACAACTCTCAAATGATCTAAAAACAAAGATTGTTCAACATAGTTGTTCAGGGGAAGTATACAAAAAGTTGTCTCAGAGATTTAACCTGTCAGTTTCCACTGTGAGGAACATAGTAAGGAAATGGAAGAGCACAGGGACAGTTCTTGTTAAGCCCAGAAGTGGCAGGCCAAGAAAAATATCAGAAAGGCAGAGAAGAAGAATGGTGAGAACAGTCAAGGACAATCCACAGACCACCTCCAAAGAACTGCAGCATCATCTTGCTGCAGATGGTGTCACTGTGCATCGGTCAACAATACAGCGCACTTTACACAAGGAGAAGCTGTATGGGAGAGTGATGCGAAAGAAGCCATTTCTGCAAGCAAACTGCAAACAGAGTCGCCTGAGGTGTGCAAAAGCAAAAGCTGCTGATCTTTACTGCATATCACATAGCTGGATTTAGGGTGTGTTGGTGTGTCTTTGGTATTGTGAGGGCGTGAAACATATGCGCGAATATCACAGTGTCTCTCAGACATATCCTCATGGATGGAGGAGCATCACCTCTAGACAAAACTTGAGGTGAGACAAGACAAAACTTCTGGTTATACCAGCAAAAAATCATCTATCCAACACAACTTCACTATAACCATCGACACTCTCTCTCTCTCAACAAGGCTCTAAAACACAGAATAACTGACCATTAACAGGCTTTAGCAAAGCCTTCATCCCTCTAACCACAGACTAGAGCTTAGATCGGGCCCAAAAATCCAGCCCGATCCAGCCCGAGCCCATAAACTGTCCTTTTGAGCCAGAGCCCGATTTAAACCCAACATTATTTATGTAAGTAGAGCATTAAAATGGAGCTTCTTAAAAACATTTTCAGGCTGTTTAAATGAGCGAAATCTGTTCAGAATTATGTTAATTACCACAGATCTTCCCATCTACTTTAATATAATTAACAATATCTAAGAAGATAAAATACTTTCAGAACAAACTATTTTTTAACATATAGCCTTAGTGAACACAAAACACAAAATACAACAATAAGACTACACACTGCACACTCATTAAAAATAACCCAAATAAATCAAGAACATTAACATAATTTACAATGACTTTCATCTACCGTACAATAATTAACAATGTCTAAGAATATAAAACACTTTCTGAACTTTTTTTATTTTATTTTAACCATATAACCTCAGTTAAAAACACAAAAGAATCTAAGACAATCTAAGAGAATCTAAGCTCTGCCACTGACTAACTGCCCAGATATATTTCCGACTGATTAAATAACAGGGTTTAGCAAGGCAAACATAGTTCTTACCACAGATTATTTAACCCCAGACCATTTCAGGCAAACCAAGGACATGTTTTAGCTAGAAAAACATAGACTAATAATTAATCCCAGACCATAATCAACTAACCACAGTCAGAATTTAACTAGATAAATCCAGCTTTAACCACAGACAAATTAACCCCAGACTGACCCAGACATACACAGGCACTGGTAGTCAGCATGACTGTAGCTTAATTAACCACAGATTATTCAGCCACAAAATGCTTTACCTCAAGAAAAGTTACTAAAAGTATATTTAGTGTAATAAACACAGCTTTAACCACAGGCAAAGGCTAATTAACCACAGACTCTACCAAAGAAAACACAGGTTTATCTGAACCATCAACAGTTATAAAAAATGAAATGAAATAGTTGTTTTATTCTATAAACTACAGACAACATTTCTCCCAAATTCCAATTAAAAAAATATTGTCATTTAGAGCATTAATTTGCAAAAAATGAGAAATGTCTAAAATAACAAAAAAAGATGCAGAACTTTCAGACCTCAAATAATGCAAAGAAAACAAGTTAATATTCATAAAGTTTTAAGAGTTCAGAAATCAATATTTGGTGGAATAATTCTGGTTTTTAATCACAGTTTTTTCATGCATCTTGTCATCATGTTCTCCTCCACCAGTCTTACACACTGCTTTTGGATAACTTTACACTGCTTTACTCCTGGTGCAAAAATTCAAGCAGGTCAGTTTGGTTTGATGGTTTGTGATCATCCATCTTCCTCTTGATTATATTCCAGAGGTTTTTAATTTGGAAAAATCAAAGAAACTCATCATTTTTAAGTAGTTCCTTATTTTTTTCCAGAGCTGTATATATGTTTAATCTTTTGATTAGAAGTGGTTCATTTAGTGTTGTGTTTTAACCCTGTTCACAAACTTGTTTAGGTTTATATAAAGGTATTAATCTAAAATCAAATGTGAACCAGCAGTCAGGTTTAAGTCTGCTTTCTCACCTGCTTTGTTTGGTCCAGACTTAAGGATTTGTTTGGGTTCAAACCAAAGTAGCAGGTGTGAACGGGTGTGGGCGTGAACCAGAGTTTGGTCTGGACTAACTCTTTTGGCTTTGAAACGTGTGAAAATGCTCTCAAATAAAGCACAAATCATGCTCAATTTGATCTCCACAATGCCACTGCTTTATCATTTGCCATCCTCACTGCAGCTACTGCAGAGAATGAGAGCTAGCACATGCTAACTTCTCAAACTGCTACACTGCTACTCACACAACGTCTTGAAGGCCAGTCAACAAAGCTTAGATAAAGGTGCTGACTGTCCAGCTCTGTACACACAGATATACACACACACATGCTGGCCTTGCTGATTGTTGACAGAGAGAGTGAGAAGCTAAGCTATCTTATTTATCCAGACTGAGAGTGATAATTACACTGTCATGGAGTCCCTGCCTTCCAGCTTCAATAGCATCATTCCCTTTGCTGGGGTCCCCGCAGAGGAGCATAACCAATACACTGGAAAACTACTTTTTAGTACTTTTTGCACTATAACACACACTTGAAATCCTCTAAATTTCCCAAAAAATCGTAAATGTGCATTATAATCCGGTGCTCAGGTATTAAGGAGCAGTAAAGCCACTCTGCTGCAGTTTAGTTCTCTATATAATATATTCGACTGTAACCTGCGCGTCCACCGAGTGAAAACAAGCTATATGGGATAAACCGCTAGCTAATATCACCATGGCTTACCTCAGGAACACTCAGGGTTCCTCAGTGCAGCTCTATAACTGCAGCTAGCACTAGCAATTAGCCGCTAATGCTAATGCTGCTGCACCCAGCCTTAGTGGAAATCTGGAAATCTAAACTTCCTGTAAATAAACAAATGTGCTCAACTTAAACAAAGGTGTTCAACTGGACTTTCTTCACTCTACCTCAACTCAAAGGTGTTTAACTGAGCTTCATCACTTAACTCAAATTAAAAGAGTTTAATTAAGGTTCATCAGTCCAACTCAACTCAAAGAAGTTTAACTGAGCTTTATGACTCCAGCTCAATTGAAAGGAGCTTAATCTAGCTTAATCACTCCAACTCAACTCAAAAGAGTTTTAATTAACGTTCATCAGTCCAACTCAACTTAAAGGCAATCTTTCATGCATCCTTACTCCAACTCAACTCAAAAGAGATTCAATGGAGATTCATCACTCCACCACTGTTCAAAGTCACTCATTTGAGTTTCATCACTCCAACTCAACCCAAAAGAGTTTAATCAAATTTTACGACTCCATCTCAAATCAAGCTTTACTACCCCAACTTAACCTAAAGGTTGTTCACCAGAACATCATCACTTCAACTCAGTTCTAAAGCTGTATGCTATCATATCAACTCATCCCAAAAGGGGTTCAATAGAGCTTCATCATTTAATTAAAGTTAATGATTATACTGTACACACAATGCACTTTAAAACGATGGTGTATATGCAGTTTTAACAGGTCTGCTCATAATTCCGCAATAAAGCTTTGTTCTCAGTTTAAAGTGTTTAAAAGAGTGTTGAAATAAAGCTCACATACTGTAAAAAAAAAAAAAAAACATAATCTTAAGCAGTGTATGATCATCTCAGTGAACCCAGCAGAGGAACGAGCAGTGCTGCACTGCACTCGCCCGTAATTCAGCCACTCTGATCAGAGGTCAGTCTGACGTCTTCAAGGTGAACGGTTAACTCCAGATTCCTGATGCAGCCCTGGGTCTGTGCGCAGATCCGAACACGTGAATATTTCCTGTTTCGGAGCTCGGAGGCCGGAATAGATTTCCTTTCCTCTTCATTATGCAAGCCCTGAGTTCCTGACTGAGGCAGCTCAGACAGCTCAATGCTCTCCCACTCCACACCGTATAAAAATAGCAGAAAACCAGCGGCCGACACGAGCTGCTCATCCATGAACACTGGAGACAATTAAATTACGCAAGGCAGAAACACATCACCTCTGATGAGATCAAACAGATAAGAACACACACAGCCTGAGGAGACTGCAACACTGACTGACCATGAGACTGGAGATGTTTTTAAGGTTCTTACACTGTATATCTGAATGTTTTTAGACACCTTTCTTACTTACCTACAAATTAATTACAATTATTTAGCGCCTTTCTGACACTTAAGGCACTCAACTATGCTAAAAATTACAGTCCACACTCATCCAGACACCGCTGAGAAGCGATAGCCAATCAGACACAGCGTATTCTCAACCAGAAACAACTGTCCACTGGGGAGAGCATATCGGGCCATTTTAGAGTATCCAATTTTCTGGGTAATTTAGAATAATCAATTTATTTAATTATTCTCCATGTCTTCAGAGTGTGGGAAAACACCGGAGTCCCCAGAGGAAACTCCACCCAGATAGGGACTTGAACCCAGGACCCCAGCCTCCATGTAATGAGGCATACACCACAGGGGTATAGAGCCCCAGTACTGAACTGTGGAGCAGTTGAACTGTGTTCTCTGGAATGATGGTGAGTTGAATTATTGGGAATGAGGTGCTCTAAAGATCTTCCGACATCTTCACCTCAATAACCCTTATCCACACTGCTATAGTTACTGCTAGCAATCAAAACCTCACAGCAATGCTCAGAAATCTACAGCCAATCAGATCATATTTACAAATAAGTTAAGGATTACAGCAGCTCTGCACAAGGCTTACTGTAGATGTCTCAGTCACTACTGACTGGATACCCCTCTTCAGAGTGCATCGTTCAGGACAGAAGCTATTAGCACAGCAACAAAGCAGAGCTAACAAACACCACTAACCGTGCAAACCAGCCAATGCTGCAGACCATATTAAACCACCAGCAATGGTACAAACAGCAGCAACAAGAAAGCTACAGGATTCATTATTCAAGATAAATAGCAGCTCTTGTGGGTAGATTCCAAAGTGTTGTTGGTGTTTTTTTTTTGTGTTGTGGATGATTCTTTAGGAAAGGGTTAATGTGGCATTTAGCTCCCAATTTTTGTTAGTTAGGAGGGGTAGGATAGATTTTTCAGGGGTATGAGGATCACTGATAAGATGGCAGAACAAACAAATAGAAAGAAACTCACAAATTTCAGTATTTTTCTTGTTAAAAGTGACGATTACCACTTGTATATTACCATAGTTTAATGTATAGTTTAAATGTTTTATAGCTAAATTCTTTATAACAAGCATAACAAAAGATCGCTAGCAGTCTGTCTCGGTACCTAGCTAGCTATCTAACTTTACTGTTCCACCTTAAATGTTGCAACAGATTTGTTTGGGGCTGCAGCATTTAAGGCGGAACGGAAAAATAAAATAAAGATAAAAGCTAATCAAAGCTAATTTCAGCTCCCCATCACAGATAAATAAAGGAATAGACAGTAATAATTAATGACTTTCTGAAGACATACAATAAAATATGCCCTGAATTGAACCAGTTAACCAGCAGCAGCAGCTCGGTTACTGAACTTTAGCGCTCCTAATGACGTATCGGGTGCTTCAAGAGTTCCAATTCTTAAGGTGGAGGATTTCACTCGAAAATAAGGGGTAGACTGTAAGCCCGGATCAGTTGAATTTACTTTTAAAAAATTGAGGAAACCATTTGCCTTAAAGACGTTAAGTAATGGGTAGAGAAAACTTAAGTTAGCATAACTTAAAACATCAAGTTATTACAACTAAATTGGAAACTTATTTAATTTATTATTTTTTTTGTTATACTGAAAGACCAGATAAGTTGCGTTTACTCAACCAGTTTACTCAATTATTTTTAAATAATGGGTCATGAAAACTTGAGTTAGCATAAATTCAAACATCAAGTTATTACAACTAAAGGGGAAGTTGATTTATTTGTAAGGTAGCCCAGGGGGAATCACTATACACTGATGGTGAGTGTTAGTCAGAAACTGTTGGACACACCCAGTATGCAAATAGGTTGTGACAGAAGCCAATGGAAAAGAAGCTGCCAATGGCAAAACAGACTAAACTCAATTATTATAAGTTGGTTCAACTCAAAGATCTCAGTTTAAATAGTACAGTATATGTGCTCACAAATGTTTAACGAACTCAAAATAGTTGAGTATTGTTTAGAAATCTCAAATTTTATGTAAAACAGACTTAAATCATTTGAGTTCAAACAATGTATGGGTTTACAGTGCCAAGATGTGAAATGGGATTGGGCCTAAAGCCTGCAAATAGTCAAAATTAAAGGATAATTCACTATACACAATGTTTGCCCTTCACAAAATCCCATTAAAGCCCACAGTGTGCCAAAACATTACACACAGGCCGTCTCCTCAGGCTGCACTGTGTTTGTGTTATTATGTTATTACTCCCTCCAGTTATAACTCCTATCAGTTCATCGTCCGCTGGGTGTCTGCAGGCTGCAAAACACTGAGATATTAAGCCGGGGTGAGACAGATGGCCCGTCCTTTACACTGCACTGCCAAACGCTGCCAACATGCACATCCCATATGCTCATATCAGAGATTCCTCAATGTCATTCAGACCCTCCTCCAGAACAGACACAGATTCCAGAGCATTGCTAGTTACAGGACCACTGACGAACTGACAGACAGATACTGAGAATATTAGAGGTGTTACAACAACCTCACATATATCACACACACATATATGTATATATACAGTACCAGATAAAAACATAGACACATCATTAATGAAATTATATAGAAAACAAAAAAGGGGATTTAGTTAAAGAAACCAGAATATGTTGTATATGTTATCTGTTTCTGATTTCCTTTTAGAATGTGTACAAATAATGGAAACCCCCCTGACTGGATACCCCTCTTCAGAGTTGGTACACATCATAAACTCAGTGTCAGAAAAAAAAAAACGAATGGAATTATTTAGTAAATAAAAATGTGATTTGGTTAAACAAAGCAGAATATGTTTTATATGATTGCTTAGATGACAGCTTTGCACATCTTGGCTGCATTTTCTCAGTTAGCTTTAACCGTGCAATCAGACAAATTAGCCAGTAGTCACCTGGAATTCAGGCTTTCAGTTAACAGCTGTGCTGAACTCATCAAGAGTTAATTACTTGAATTTCTTGTCTCTTAATAAAGTGTTTGAGAGCATCAGTTAAAGTAAAGTAGTGAAGAGGTAGAGTTACAGGTATACAGTGAATAATAGCTCTATTAGAGTAATGTTCTAATCTATATTATGAGAAGCAAGAACTACTCAACTAAGTGTAGAAAAAAATACTTTAAGGAATGAAGGTCAGTCAAAGTAGCTACTTAACCAGTTATTTTATGGTTAATGTTACATTTGGCCATAAAGATCATGCAACTGGTCAATAGGGGTGAACAAGATGATAATATTTTATTTTCATCACTGTCCAATGAAAACCACTTATATCCATTTTGTGGATTTTTAGTTTACTACATAATTTGAACAGACAAACTGTCTCTTACACTGTGCCAAAATGCCTTGATAAACGGACCAATAGAAACTCTTCAAAATGACCTGAAATAAACTCATTTTACATTGACTTCCATTGAAAGTTTACAAGGTTTTTTCTATTTTTTTCTTGATCTAACGTTAAAACGCCAGCTGGGAAGGTTGAGGACATTATGTTGATTCAACATAATTTTTTTAAACGTTTGCACAACCATTTAATATTAAATGTTGTTTCAACGTTGAAACGCCAGCTGGGAAGGTTGAGGACATTATCTTGATTCAACATAAAAAAAAATAATGTTTGCACAACCATTTAATATTAAATGTTGTTTTAACGTTGATTCAATGTTGAAATGCCAGCTGGGAAGGTTGAGGACATTATGTTGATTCAACGTAAAAAAAAGTTGTATCGTTTGCGCAACCATTTAACAATAAATGTTGTTTCAATGTTGATTCAATGTTAAAATGCCAGCTGGGAAGGTTGAGGACATTATGTTGATTCAACGTTACATTTTTTAACGTTTGCGCAACCATTTAACATTAAATGTTGTTTCAATGTTGATTCAACGTTAAAATGCCAGCTGAGAAGTTGAGGACATTATGTTGATTCAACATTACAATATTTTTATGTTTGAACAACCATTTAACATTAAATGTTGTTGTTTCAACATTGTTTCAACGTTGTTTCAATGTTGAAATGCCAGCTGGGATGGTTGAAGACATTGTGTTGATTCAACATTAACCTTTTTTAACATTTGCACAACCATTTAACATTAAATGTTGTTGTTTTAACATTGATTCAACGTTATGACATTATGTTGATTCAACATAAAATTTTATTTTAATGTTTGCACAACCATTTAACATTAAATATTGTTTCAATGTTGTGTCAACGTTGTTTTAATGTTGAAATGCCAGCTGGGAAGGTTGAGATTAAAAAATGCTAACGTTTGAAGAACCATTTAACATTAAATGTTGTTTCAACAATGTTTCAAGGTTCGTTGATTCAACGTTAAAATTACCAGCTGGGAAGGTTGAGGACGTTATGTTGATTCAACTTAAGATTTCAACATTTGCGCAACCATTTAACATTAAATGTTGTTTCAACGTTGATTCAATGTTAAAATGCCAGCTGGGAAGGCTGAGGACATTATGTTGATTCAACATTTTTTTTTTTAACATTTGCACAACCATTTAATATTAAATGTTGTTTTAACGTTGATTCAATGTTGAAATGCCAGCTGGGAAGGTTGAGGACATTATGTTGATTCAACGTAAAAAAAATTGTATCGTTTGCGCAACCATTTAACAATAAATGTTGTTTCAATGTTGATTCAATGTTAAAATGCCAGCTGGGAAGGTTAAGGACATTATGTTGATTCAACATTAAACAATTTTTAATGTTTGCACAACCATTCAACATTAAATGTTGTTGTTTCAAAATTGTTTCAACGTTGATTCAACTTTGAAATGCCAGCTGGGAAGGGTGAGGACATTATGTTGATTCAACGTTACATTTTTTAACGTTTGCGCAACCATTTAACATTAAATGTTGTTTCAATGTTGATTCAACGTTAAAATGCCAGCTGGGAAGTTGAGGACATTATGTTGATTCAACATTAAAATATTTTTATGTTTGAACAACCATTTAACATTAAATGTTGTTGTTTCAACATTGTTTCAACGTTGTTTCAATGTTGAAATGCCAACTGGGATGGTTGAAGACATTGTGTTGATTCAACATTAACCTTTTTTAACATTTGCACAACCATTTAACATTAAATGCTGTTGTTTCAACATTGATTCAACGTTGAAATGCCAGTTGGGAAGGTTGAGGACATTATGTTGATTCAACATAAAATTTTATTTTAATGTTTGCACAACCATTTAACATTAAATATTGTTTCAATGTTGTGTCAACGTTGTTTTAATGTTGAAATGCCAGCTGGGAAGGTTGAGATTAAAAAATGTTAACGTTTGAAGAACCATTTAACATTAAATGTTGTTTCAACAATGTTTCAAGGTTCGTTGATTCAACGTTAAAATTACCAGCTGGGAAGGTTGAGGACGTTATGTTGATTCAACTTAAGATTTCAACATTTGCGCAACCATTTAACATTAAATGTTGTTTCAACGTTGATTCAATGTTAAAATGCCAGCTGGGAAGGCTGAGGACATTATGTTGATTCAACATTTTTTTTTTTAACATTTGCACAACCATTTAATATTAAATGTTGTTTCAACGTTGATTCAATGTTAAAATGCCAGCTGGGAAGGTTAAGGACATTATGTTGATTCAACATTAAACAATTTTTAATGTTTGCACAACCATTCAACATTAAATGTTGTTGTTTCAAAATTGTTTCAACGTTGATTCAACTTTGAAATGCCAGCTGGGAAGGGTGAGGACATTATGTTGATTCAACGTTACATTTTTTAACGTTTGCGCAACCATTTAACATTAAATGTTGTTTCAATGTTGATTCAACGTTAAAATGCCAGCTGGGAAGTTGAGGACATTATGTTGATTCAACATTACAATATTTTTATGTTTGAACAACCATTTAACATTAAATGTTGTTGTTTCAACATTGTTTCAACGTTGTTTCAACGTTGAAATGCCAGCTGGGATGGTTGAAGACATTGTGTTGATTCAACATTAACCTTTTTTAACATTTGCACAACCATTTAACATTAAATGTTGTTGTTTCAACATTGATTCAACGTTGATATGCCAGTTGGGAAGGTTGAGGACATTATGTTGATTCAACATAAAATTTTATTTTAATGTTTGCACAACCATTTAACATTAAATATTGTTTCAATGTTGTGTCAACGTTGTTTTAATGTTGAAATGCCAGCTGGGAAGGTTGAGATTAAAAAATGTTAACGTTTGAAGAACCATTTAACATTAAATGTTGTTTCAACAATGTTTCAAGGTTCGTTGATTCAACGTTAAAATTACCAGCTGGGAAGGTTGAGGACGTTATGTTGATTCAACTTAAGATTTCAACATTTGCGCAACCATTTAACATTAAATGTTGTTTCAACGTTGATTCAATGTTAAAATGCCAGCTGGGAAGGTTGAGGACATTATGTTGATCCAACATTATTATTTTTTAAACATTTGCACAACCATTTAACATTAAATGTTGTTTCAATGTTGTTCCAACATTGTTTCAACATTGATTCTACATTGAAATGCCAGCTGGGAAGGTTGAGGACATTATGTTGATTCAACATTTAATTATTTTTTTTTTTTTAACATTTGCATATGTTGATTTAATGTTGATTAAATGTTGATTCAACATTGGAACGCCAGCTGGAAAGGTTGAGGACATTATCTTGATTCAACATTAAATGTTGTTTAAATGTTGTTTCAATGTTGAAGCAACAACAGACGTTACTTCAACCATATTTGAACCACATTTTAACGTTGAAGGTTGATGGTGTGCCATCATGTGTTAATCAGCTAACCAAGCTTTGGTCAAAAACAAAATCAGACTAAATACAATAAGCTGGTCAAAATCTGAAATTCCAGTTTGGCCACATTGACCAGCTTGACCAATGCATCCATGCAGCAGAAAATATAAATATCCCCTTATATTCAGACATACATAAACCCATATAAATATATGTAAATATACTGTATGAGCCTGTATGAGTGGCACAAAACAACACATTACACATTACAGAACACAGTCACACAGTCACTCCATCCCTGTGGGTGTTGTAATCCAGCTATTGCAGCAGAACTGAAGACTGAGCTAACGGACCCACTAACGCCTGCGTAACGCAGCGACCGTTGGCGCAACCGTTACATCCCCCGTTCAGACGATGAGCTGAATAAAGCGGATTAATATAAAAAACACCGGTTTAATTATCTTACCGGACAGCACGGCGTCTGCTGGCTCTCCCGCTGCGGTCATTGAGGCTCCGGACCGCCGCCGCTTCTCTCTCTCAAACAGCCCTTATTTATTTATTTCATTAATTCACCTTAACACACCTCTATTCACACCGGACCCGCCCACACTCCGCTCCGATTGGCTGGAGCTTTGGTACACCGAGCTCAACGCTGATTGGTGGAGAGCTTTGAGACTGGAGAGCAAGCCAATCGCAGAGGAAATAAGGCGGAGTCGCCGCAGTGGGAGGGATGCTCTCAACCAATAGCAGTAGAGTGAGGGCGGGTCTTACCGCAAAACGGGTGTTGAATTGAAAGGAATAAGAAAATAAATAAATAAATCATACCGGCTGCTGCTGCTGCTGTTGTTGCCATGGTTATCATTCAGCTCTCGAGCCTCGCGTTTTTTTTTCTTTCTCTCGTTGTTTTTCAGAGTTTTTGAAACATACTTTACACATTTTTACTTTTATGAAGCAAAAATATATATATATACAGCTCTGGAAAAAAATGAGAGAAAAAAATGAGAGATGGAATATAATCAAGAGGAAGATGGATGATCACAAGCCATCAAACCAAACTGAACTGCTTGAATTTTTGCATCAGGAGTAAAGCAGCATAAAGTTATCCAAAAACAGTGTGTAAGACTGGTGGAGGAGAACAAACTGCAAGAATGCATGAAAATAAAACTGTGATTAAAAACCAGGGTTATTCCACCAAATATTGATTTCTGAACTAATTGATTTTCTGCAAATAAATGCTCTAAATTACAATATTTTTATTTGGAATTTGGGAGAAATGGTGTCTGTAGTTTATAGAATAAAACAATAATGTTCATTTTACTCAAACATAAACCTATAAATAGCAAAATCAGAGAAACTGATTCTCTTATTTTTTCCAGAGCTGTATATAGGAAAATATTATTTTTTATATCCGTTAATTTAGAAGAATTCAAATAAACCCAAATAAGCATAAAGTCAGTAGTCAGTGAGACTGTCTACATTAAATTACTCTAAATAAATGCTATATAACATTAGAATACTAAACCCAAATAAACATTAATAAAATCAGTGATCAGTGAGAGTTAGTGTCTACCTGTAATTAACTCTATATAACATTAGAATACTAAACCCAAATAAACATTAATAAAGTCAGTGATCAGTGAGAGTTAGTGTCTACCTGTAATTAACTCTATATAACATTAGAATACTAAACCCAAATAAACATTAATAAAGTCAGTGATCAGTGAGAGTTAGTGTCTACCTGTAATTAACTCTATATAACATTAGAATACTAAACCCAAATAAACATAATTAATAAAGTCAGTGATCAGTGAGAGTGTCTACCTGTAATTAACTCTATATAACATTAGAATACTAAACCCAAATAAACATTAATAAAATCAGTGATCAGTGAGAGTATCTACCTGTAATTAACTCTATATAACATTAGAATACTAAACCCAAATAAACATTAATAAAGTCAGTGATCAGTGAGAGTTAGTGTCTACCTGTAATTAACTCTATATAACATTAGAATACTAAACCCAAATAAACATTAATAAAGTCAGTGATCAGTGAGGGTTAGTGTCTACCTGTAATTAACTCTATATAACATTAGAATACTAAACCCAAAAAAACATTAATAAAGTCAGTGATCAGTGAGAGTGTCTACCTGTAATTAACTCTATATAACATTAGAATACTAAACCCAAATAAACATTAATAAAGTCAGTGATCAGTAAGAGTGTCTACCTGTAATTAACTCTATATAACATTAGAATATTAAACCCAAATAAACATTAATAAAGTCAGTGATCAGTGAGAGTTAGTGTCTACCTGTAATTAACTCTATATAACATTAGAATACTAAACCCAAATCAACATTTATAAATTCAGTGATCAGTGAGAGTTAGTGTCTACCTGTAATTAACTCTATATAACATTAGAATACTAAACCCAAATAAACATTAATAAAGTCAGTGATCAGTGAGAGTGTCTACCTGTAATTAACTCTATATAACATTAGAATACTAAACCCAAATAAACATTAATAAAGTCAGTGATCAGTGAGAGTGTATACCTGTAATTAACTCTATATAACATTAGAATACTAAACCCAAATAAACATTAGTGTCTACCTGTAATTAACTCTATATAACATTAGAATATTAAACCCAAATAAACATTAATAAAGTCAGTGATCAGTGAGAGTTAGTGTCTACCTGTAATTAACTCTATATAACATTAGAATACTAAACCCAAATCAACATTTATAAATTCAGTGATCAGTGAGAGTTAGTGTCTACCTGTAATTAACTCTATATAACATTAGAATACTAAACCCAAATAAACATTAATAAAGTCAGTGATCAGTGAGAGTATCTACCTGTAATTAACTCTATATAACTCTCCTCTCCTGCTCTGCGGATTCGTCTTCATGTGAAAGTTGAGCGTTTGTGAGCGTTTCTGCCTGTGTGCTGGGTTTTGTTGGTTAGTTAGCTAGCTGGCAGGCTAGCTGAGCCTGCAGGACTGTGGTTAGGTTAGCGTAGCTTGCTTTAGCTTAGATTTGGCTTAGCTTAGCCTAGCCTGGCTACTAACTGTTGTACTGTATAAATAGAGTTAAATACATTTGCATGTATATACAATTCCATTACTTATTTTAAATACAGTCAGTTTTCTAAATGAAGAGCCCTTGAATTACACAAAGCTTTGGTACATTAATTATTAATTAACTGATTTATGTTTTATTAAACATTACATGTCAGAGGATATACAGTACCAGTCAATAGTTTGGACACACCTTTTCATTCTATTTTTCTTTTCATTATTTCTTTATTTAATGTATTTTCTACATTATAGATTATTATTAAAGTCATGATCTAAACCTGATGAACTGAGATGGTGATTTGAGGTGATTAATTGGGATGAGCTGGAGCTTCACAGCAAAGTGAAGGAAAAGCAGCCACTATTGTTCAGCACCTCCAGGAACTCCTTCCTTCAAGATGCTGAGAAAACTATGCCAGGTGACTCTCCCTCATGAAGACACTGAGATTAAAATCTCACCAAGAGTGTTCAGATCTGTCCTCAAAGATAAATCTAAAGTATAAAAAACATATTCTGATTTGTTTAACACTTTAATAATTCTGCATGTGTTCCTGTATAGCAGGGGTGTCCAAACTTTTTTTGTTGGGGGCCAGAAGGAGAAATATATTTGAAGTCACGGGCCACAGACTCTGTAATAAAACAAATAATGAAATATACCACTTTAAATAATACTTTTTCCTGATTTTTTCATTTACACACCATTTTACTTGACTTACTATCTTTATCTATCTTTGACAGTGTTGTGTAAACTAAGATTTTTCAAATTGATGTTTCATTTCATGATGTCTCTTAATATTAAACTCCATAATTACAGCAACTTTTAGACTCTTTTGCCCTTTTTCTGCGGTAAAACTGCGCACTCGCTCCGCTTTTAGACTCTTTGGCCCGTTTCTCTGCGCTAGAACTGCGCACTCTCTCCGCTTTTAGACTCTTTGACCCGTTTTTTGCGCTAGAAACGCGCAACCTCTCCGCTTTTAGACTCTTTGGCCCGTTTCTCTGCGCTAGAAACGCGCACTCTCTCCACGTTTAGACTCTTTGGCCGTTTTTTTGCACTACAACTGCGCACTCTCTCCGCTTTTAGACTTTTTGGCCCGTTTTTCTGCGCTAGAAATGCGCACCCTCTCCGCTTTTAGACTCTTTGGCCCGTTTCTCTGCGCTAGAACTGCGCACTCTCTCCGCTTTTAGACTCTTTGGCCCGTTTTTCTGCGCTAGAACTGCGCACTCTCTCCACTTTTAGACTCTTTGGCCTGTTTTTTGGCGCTAGAAAAGCGCACTCTCTCCGCTTTTAGACTCTTTGGCCCATTTTTCTGCACTAGAACTGCGCACTCTCTCCGCTTTTAGACTCTTTGGCCCGTTTTTCTGTGCTAGAACTGTGCACTCTCTCCACTTTTAGGCTCTTTGGCCCATTTTTTTGGCACTAGAAACGTGCATCTCTCTGCTTTTAGACTCTTTGGCCCGTTTTTCTGCGCTAGAAATGCGCACCCTCTCTGCTTTTAGACTCTTTGGCCCGTTTTTTGGCGCTAGAAACGTGCATCTCTCTGCTTTTAGACTCTTTGGCCCGTTTTTCTGTGCTAGAACTGTGCACTCTCTCCACTTTTAGGCTCTTTGGCCCGTTTTTTGCCGCTAGAAACACGCATCTCTCCGCGTTTAGACTCTTTGCCCGTTTTTTTACGCTACAACTGCGCACTCTCTCCGCTTTTAGACTCTGTGGCCCATTTTTCTGCGCTAGAAATACGCACCCTCTCCGCTCTAAGACTCTTTGGCCCGTTTTTTGCACTAGAAATGCACACTCTCTCCGCTTTTAGACTCTTTGGCCCATTTTTTGCGCTAGAAATGCGCACTCTCTCCGTTTTTAGACTTTTTGGCCCGTTTTTCTGAGCTAGATATGCTCACTCTCTCCGCTTTTAGACTCTTTGGCCCGTTTTTCTGCGCTAGAAATGCACACTCTTTCCGCTTTTAGACTCTTTGGCCCATTTTCTGCGCTAAAACTTCACTATCGCCGCTTTTAGACTCTTTGGCCCGTTTCTGACATCTAGCGTTCAAACTTTGAATCTCACATTATAAAAATTATTCTATTTCTAAAATACCTCGCGGGCCGCTCCAAAAAAGGAAACGGGCCACAAATGGCCCACGGGCCGTAGTTTGGACACCCCTTTTGTAGAGCTTTAATATAGTCTTCAATATAGAACTTACAATTAAAAAAAATGAAGATATCTCTAAATGAGAAAAAGAGGTGTGTCCAAGCTTCTGACTGGTCCTGTTATCTTGTGGTACTGATAGAACAGCTCTGATATCTGGATTATATATAGTCTGATAGATGTCGCTCCTCCTCTCTGATCTGATCATTATTATGAGGCTCTTCAGGAGCCGTCAGGTGTGAGAGACGTCCTGTGATTCTCAGTGTTCCTCACCATCTGCTCCTGCCCAGGTACCCACCTGCAGGTACACAGACTGCAGAGAGGAGTGTCTATCACACACACACTTATACACACACACACACACACACACACACGTCAGACGGCTCTGACTGATTACTGGAGCTCAGCGCTGACGTTAGTGACGCTGACGCCTGTTTCCAAACTGTTCCAAGTGGTAACAGTTAACAGCCATCACAATGAGGGTGATTATGAGTCAGTAGGAGTGAATAATATATGTGTGTGTCTGAGTGTGTGTGTGTGTCTGAGTGTGTGTGTGTGTGTGTGTGAGTGTGTGTGTTGGAGAGTGCTATATTTACTTAAAAGTGTTTCCGATTAACTGATAAAATGCAATTAATAATAGCAACACTAAATCCATCAAAATCAACCGATATAAGAAGCACATTAAAACCACCAGTTAAAGGAGAACTCTGGTGTGAAATTTAAAATGTGATTTTTGTTGTAGTAAAACATGATAAAGAGCATTAACCTTTGTTGAAAAGCACACCTCCACTCTCCTGCAGCTTTACAAAATCCAGCAATTTTATTCTATATGTCCAAACAGGCTAGAATGGGTTTTAATGGGGCATATTTTTGCCCCTGCAGATAAAGCACTTTTCCCACTCTTATTCAGGCTCAAAGTAGCTTCACACCTCATTAGTGGAATCTAAAGACCCTGTCATTTAAAACGAGGCATTAATATCTTTAAAAATTGCATAAGAAGTTTATTAAAAACACTGTTTACAACCCGTAGCGTAACCAGATGTGGAAAAAGTACTGAAAAACTGTAATTAAGTAAAAACTTCTACTCAAGTAAAAGTAAAAGTACCCATCTAAAAAACCTACTTGAGTAAAAGTAAAAAAAGTACTCAATTTAAAATTTACTGTGAGTAAAAGTTAAATAATTAAATAATTTGGATCTTTCAGGCAGTATTTGTTAAGACCACCCCATAAAACATTTTCAAAAACAAGTGACATAAGTCTCTATGATCCCTTATTTTCTTTACTGTTAAAAAGTTAAAAGGTTATGGTCATATAGGTGACTATAAACCATATTTTTATAGTTTTACAGTTCACTATTATTTTTTAACTTGCCATTGCTATGATTTAACTGCAATTTACATGTTTTTTTTTAACATTCAAGCAGATTGTTTAAGGTTTGCAATAAAAACGTAAGGAAACATCATTAAAAACATGAAATCATACAAAAAAACTGTTGGTCGGCGCATACGCAGTGCCGTAAGGAAGCACATAACTCGACAGAACAACGGTTCCCCCGAGCAGAGCTGATTTACACAGCGTCTCTCCCGCTAACCGTAATAATCACTGCTGGGAAACGTTCAGCTGCGCTGCCATGGAGAAAAAAACTCTCTTTTTTTATTCAAACAATTAGTTTTTTTTTCAAGCATTTTATTTTTTATTCAGTAACGGGGAGTTTTCCAATGTAATGAAGTAAATTACTTGTGTCAAAATGTACTTAAATTTACCTATTTTAAAAACTACTTAAAAAATGACAAATTACTCATAAAATCCAGTCAATTACAGTAACGTGAGTAAATGTAATTAGTTTCTTTCAATTTCTGAGTGTAACCTAAATCTCCAGGTGCCGCCATCTTAAAGTAAAGTCATGATCAGTACAGTGATTTTCCAGGCTGCAACATTACATGCTCACCCATGACTTTACTTTAAGATTGTGGTGCCTGGAGATATAGGTTATGCTATGGGTTTTAAACAGTGTTTTTTAAATAAACTTGTTGTGCACTTTTAATGTTCTAAATGTCTCATTTTAAATGTAAGGGTTCTCCGGATTTTACTAATGAAGTGTAGAGCTACTTTGAGTCTGAATAATGGTGTAAAAAGCAATTTATCTGCAGGGGCAAAATATGCCCCATTAAAACCCATTGTATTCTGTTTGGACATACGAAATAAAATTGCTAGATCTCAGAAAGCTGCAGGAAAGCGGAGGGGTGCTATTCAACACAGGTTAGTACATTTTATCATGTTTTAGTACTCCCAAAGTCAATTTTCATCGGAGTTCTCCTTTAATGCCAGGTTCACACTTCACGACTGGTTGTGCTGTAATCGCAAGTCCTCCGGTTGTTGAGACTCCCACACTACATCACTGATTGGGCGACACAAGGTCACAAATTACACAATTTTTTCACTGTGGGAAATAACACACTCACCTCACAGCTTTCCAGAAACACCTGTTGTGTCTTCTTTTTCTTGTGGACTCCTCTTTGGGTGTTCTTGGAAGGCTGTTGTTTCTTGAAATAAAACTCAGTGCACACTGTCCTCTTAACTGGAATAAAATTTATTTCAATCAGAAGCAAAGTGTGGGAGAGAGCTTACCTTTTATCACTAAAACACACCTGAACTAAACACACGAGAACTAGTGATGCCATGCCAGAGAATCTCTATAGAGGAGAATACGCACTTAAAGTGAGTCCAACATGAACGAAATCATATGAGCAAAATCAGAGTTTATAAATCTATGATCAGTTTTATACTGAAATATGTACTTATGTCCTCAACACAGAACTTTATCAGATGCTTTAACACCACAGACATCATTATTTTATTGTTTTTAACTCCAGTTATAAACCTTTTAAACATGCTCTTCCTGTATCTCCAGGATCAGCTCGCCAACCAATCAGCTCACAGTAGCAGTATAAAAACAAAATAAATTCTGAAATATACAGGAATGCTTTTTTTTTGCTTTTTAGTAAAATACATCATTATTCGTCTACTGTCTAAAATTAAAAGAATTCTTTTTAAAAGAAAATGTTTTTAGCTTTTAGCTCCTTTCACCCCATTCATTAAGGGCTCCCTCTAGAGTTTAACAGTCATTTCATGATATAACAGGGGGGACAGAAAGTGGTCAAACACTCCATAAATGTCTCTGATGTGTTTGGACCCGTGGATGTCTCTCTCTCTTTCTCCGTAATTCCATTGACAGTATGTAGCAGCTGCATCTGACTCCCAGTTGCTGACTGGGTCAGATATCTAGCATGCCAATTATATCAGCAAATGAAAAACTGGGCTAAATCAATACAACGACCCTGAACTCTGCTCAAAATCTTTTGAGACATTCATGCAGAGGAACAAGTACAACGTTCTGGAATGATCATCTCTATCCCCAGACCTTAATATTAATTCAGGGTGGAAATGTGGTAAAAATACAACAAAAAAAAATACAGCTCTGATAAAAATAAGAGAGCATTTAAAAATGATGAGTTTATTTGATTTTACCAAATTGAAAACCTCTGTAATATAATCAAGAGGAAGATGGATGATCACAAGCCATCAAACTAAACTGAACTGCTTGAATTTTTGCACCAAAAGTAAAGATATAAAGTTATCCAAAAGCAGTGTGTAAGACTGGTGGAGGAGAACATGATGCCAAGATGCATGAAAACTGTGATTAAAAAACAGGATTATTCCACCAAACATTGATTTCTGATCTCTTAAAACTAAATACAAATAATGACAATATTTTTATTTGGAATTTGGGAGAAATGTTGTCTGTAGTTTATAGAATGAAACAACAGTGTTCATTTTACTGAAATGATTCAGAAACTGCAGGGCTGTAACCTACATGACCATCAATAGCAGGTTCAGCAGTGGGTCAGTTCAGGCTTCTCTGGGAGCTGGAGTCAGTAAGGAGGTATTGTACTGAGAGGAGGTACACAGCCCACTGAAACATTAATGAGTGGACAAATACCACCACATTGCAGGAATGTTTTTGGTTGGAAGAAACACACTCACACACACACACACACACACACACACAAACATAAACAACAACAAAATATACTCAAAAAACATATGGTCTAAATTCAGCCATCAAATGTCCATCTTTAAATATTTTTGAATTAAAGCTGCAGTTTAGGGGTAAAATGTAAGAACCCTTTGAGGGACCAGACCCATCTCAAACTCAAACTTCTAAACAATGTTCATGTCCTCATTACAAGAGATAAACACACACACACACACACACACACACACTTACACACACACACACACACACACACACACACACATTCATGAGTAAGTAAGGGAAGAGAGAATTAGTGTCACAGGGTTTTGATCAGGGCAGTCATGGGACCAAATATCACAAGCTGTTTTCCTCTTTCCAAAGCCCCAAACCAACCATCTCTCTCTGTCTCTCTCTCTCTCTCACTCTCTCTGTATCTCTCTCTCACTCTATCTCTCTCTCTCTCTCTCTCTCTTACTTTTTCCAATTCCATTTATTCATCCATCTTCATGTACACTACCTCTGGGTCATAAAGGTCACAGTGGGCCCAGAGCCAGCTCAGAATCACTGGGCACAAAGCAATAATATGTAAAAAAAAAAAAAAATCCCTCCCTCTTCAGATTTCTTTTGTTTTTGCTTTTTTTTTTATCATATGTACATTTTTCAGATTAACAAACACATTTTAATATCAGACAAATATAACCTGAATAAATATAAAAAGCAGTTTTCAAATAAGTATTTTATTTATTAAAGAATAAAAACTATCCAAGCCTTATGTGAAAAAGTGTTTGCCCCCAGAAACATCTGCAATCAAGCGTTTACTGAAAACTGGCAACGAGTCTTTCTCATCTCTGTGAAGGAATTTTGTTTCACTCTCCTTTACAGAATTGCACAAGGCTGCGTCTGTGAGCTGATGTATTAGAACCGAGTTGCTGCGCTTTCCTCCGAACGTTAGCGCTGTGATGCTACTCGGTAATGCTGCATCAGCAGCAGTTCAAAAAATGGCGGAGTCTCGGAGAAGGCATGTGCTGGTCTTCACCCTCCTTGTTTTGTAGTGTGGGATAATTGGCCTCGCTAAATTTGGAGAAAAACAGGATAAATTAAGAGCTAAAAATAAAAAAGTGACATTGCAGTGATGTTACCAGAACTTGACATTATTTGAAAAGTTTAGAAAACGTTCTACTGTTAGCTGCACTGGAATGATGGTGTTTATGACCAAGACTGAGATGGTAAATCCCACCAATGGAGGTCTGCATAATCCAGCATATATAAGAACCAGTGAGATCCATGTCTAAACAATGTTCTTCACCCTCATCACTCAGCGATCTTCATTCAGAGCCTTTCAATTACAGATACTGCAGATTCTGAGTGTGTGTGGTTTGTTTTTCATGTTTACAGCAGAGAGATGGGCTGGGTGGTCTTCTTTCTGTGATGTCAGGGTGAAAAATGAGTGTGTCGGAGGGTCTCTGCAGGATTAAAGATGGCTGTAATTGCATATTTCTGCAGATGAAGACGTGCTTCCCTCTTCGCCTTAAAACAGGTGCCTCCTAAATCTTCTCATAAGGTATCAATTACATCACATTTGATGATCTGAGGAGGAGACGGATGCCGACGTGCCTTCAGGAGGATCCCGTTCACCGCTGGAGCTCCGTCGTAAACACATCACTCACACGTCCTTCTGTTCCCATTAGACCTGAGAGAACTTCCGTAACGTAGAGTTTACCGTTTAAACTGAGAGAGATTCTCCAAAGAACAAGAGACTGAGGCTATTTTTTTTTTAAATATTAAATTCATTTTGTTGCAGGTCAGTGTACAGGACATTGGGTTGGGTGATATCCACTGCTTTCGTACCATTATGCAAATTTAGGATTAAGTTTAGATTTTGAGTTGAAAGTCAGATTATGGATGATTAAAAAAAAAAATTGGTTTTACTTTGAGTCAAAGTTAAGCTTGAGGTTAATATTAGATTTTAAGTTAAAGTTCAGATTAAAGTTAAAGTTCGATTTAAGGATTAGGTTTTTAATTGACTAAAGGATTATGGATTAAATTGATTGAAGTTAAATGTGGGATTAGGTCTAGATTTTGAGTTAAAGTCTAGATTATGGTTGTTTTAGGATTATTAATCAATTGGAGTCAAAGTTAAGATTGGGGTTAGGCCTTGATTTTAAATTGTAGTTTAGATTAGGGTTGATTTAGGGATTAGGTATTAAGTTAAGTCAAAGTTAAATTTGGGATTAGGCCTAGATTTTGAGTTAAAGTCTAGATTATGGTTGATTTAAGGATTAGGTTTTAAATTGACTAAGGATTAGGGATTACATTAATTGAATTTAAATTTGGGATAAGGCCTAGATTTTGAGTTAAAGTCTATTTTATGGTTGATTTAGGATTATTTATTAATTGGAGTCAAAGTATAGATTGAGATTAGGCCTAGATTTTAAATTAAAGTCTTGATTATGGTTGATTTAGGATTATTTAAATAATTTGAGTCACAGTAAAACTTGGTATTAGACCTGGATTTTGAGTTAAAGTCTAGATTATGGTTGATTTAGGATTATTTATTAATTTAAATCACAGTAAAACTTGGTATTAGACCTGGATTTTGAGTTAAAGTCTAGATTATGGTTGATTTATGATTATTTATTAATTTGAGTCACAGTAAAACTTGCTATTAGACCTGGATTTTGAGTTAAAGTCTTGATTATGGTTGATTTAGGATTATTTATTAATTTGAGTCACAGTAAAACTTGGTATTAGACCTGGATTTTGAGTTAAAGTCTAGATTATGGTTGATTTAGGATTATTTATTACTTTGAGTCACAGTTAAACTTGGGTTTAGGTTTAGAAGTTCATATTATGGTTGATTTAAGGATTGGGTTTTTGATTGAGTCAAAGTTAAAAAGTTCCAATTATGGTTGATTAATGATTATTTAATAATTGGAGTCAAAGTTAAGATTGAAATTAGGCCTAGATTTTGAGTTGAAGTCTAAATTATGGTTGATTTAGGATTATGTATTAATTTAAGTCACAGTTAAACTTGGGTTTAGGCTTAGAGGTTCATATTATGGTTGATTTAAGGATTGGGTTTTTGATTGAGTCAAAGTTAAGATTGGGGTTAGGCCTAGATTTTGAGTTAAAGTCTAGATTATTGTTGAATTAGGATTATTTATTAATTTGAGTCACAGTTAAACTTGGGTTTAGGCTTAGAAGTTCATATTATGGTTGATTTAAGGATTGGGTTTTACTTTGAGTCAAAGTTAAGATTGGGGTTAGGCCTAGATTTAAAGTTAAAGTCTAGATTATGGTTGAATTAAGGATTAGGTATTAATTTGAGTCACAGTTAAACTTGGGTTAAGGCTTAGAAATTCATATTATGGTTGATTTAAGGATTGGGATTTGGATTGAGTCAAAGTTATGATTGAGATTAGGTCTAGATTTTGAGTTAAAGTCTAGATTATGGTTGAATTAAGGATTAGGTATTAATTTGAGTCACAGATAAACTTGGTATTAGACCTGGATTTTGAGTTGAGGTTCCTATGATAGATAGATAGATAGATAGATAGATAGATAGATAGATAGATAGATAGATAGATAGATAGATAGATAGATAGATAGATAGATAGATAGATAGATAGATAGATAGATAGATAGATTTAGATTTATAGAAACAATTTGAGTCAAGGTTAAATTTGGGATTAGGCCTAGAGTTTGAGTTAAAGTCTAGATTATGGTTGATTTAAGGATTAGGGATTCAATTGATTGAAGTGAAATGTGGGATTAGGCCTAGATTTTGAGTTGAAGTTCCAATTATGGTTGATTAATAATTATTTATTCATTTGAGTCAAAGTTAAGATTGAGATTAGGTCTAGAGTTTGAGTTAAAGTCTAGATTATGGTTGATTTAGGATTATTTATTAATTTGAGTCACAGTTAAACTTGGGCTTAGGCTTAGAAGTTCATATTATGGTTGATTTAAGGATAAAGTTTTACTTTGAGTCAAAGTAAAGATTGGGGTTAGGCCTTGATTTTAAGTTGTAGTTTATATTATGGTTGATTTAGAGATCAGGTAACAATTTGAGTCAAGGTTAAACTTGGTATTAGACCTGTATTTTGAGTTGAAGTTCATATTATGGTTGATTTAGGGATTAGGTAATAATTGGAGTCAAAGTTAAATTTAGGATTAGGCCTGTATTTTGAGTTAAAGTCTAGATTATGGTTGATTTAAATTTTAGTGCATTTGCAGAGCAGTTGAAGAACTGTGTTTTCTAGAATGATGGCGCTCCAACCGATACCTTTGGGATTTGGAGTTAGCGATGAGTTGGGGATGAGTTGGGGATGAGTTAGGGATGAGTTAGGGATGAGTTGGGGATGAGTTGGGGAGATGATCTCTTGTTTTTGAATATTGGAGAGTACAGACAATTCAACCAACCAACAAAAGCAGAGTAAACTAATTCTTTAATACCCTTGATTTCAGAAGAACGAATGTTTGGGCAGGTGTTTGTACCAAACCCTTTGTCTATATGATGCATTGATGTAAATGCAGTATTTGCAGCATTTAAACACCTGTAGGTGCACTATATATTGGTGCTATATGAGCCGGACAGTCTTGTGTCTTGTGTTTTTTTTTTTATGTGTTTAGTTTTTAGTAATGTCCCTCAGCAGCAGGATGAAGAGCCTCGGCGGGAGGTTTTGTTTAAATAAATGAATAATCAGCACTAATTGAATTCTGGAGTTTAAGGCGGCAGTATCGGCGTCGGAGGCGTGCTCTCCAGCTGCTTACTCCACAACTCTTCAGGCTTCTTTAATGGGGATTTCTGCCTGCGTCCGTACGTCTGTACGCTAACTCCCCGCGCGTCTGTTTCAGGGCCTCCCCGCGGCGCAGCTAACCATTAGCAGAATTACTGCCTGTGGTACGGGTGTTATTACCCAGCGCAGAGGGGCACAGATGACAATGCGCCCCGGGGCCTGAAAAATATCCTCCAGCGTTTAAAGCAGCCCTCGTAAACCGTAAGCCGCCGCCCCTCCGCACCTCTGAACCAATGGGGACCCAGGTAGGCGTCCTGGTGGCCCGGGCCGAGGAGCTTTAACGTGGGGGCCGGGCTGCAGGGTCTCGTGCACAGGCCTGCCCCAGCCACTGCAGGTCATGAGAGGAGTGTGAATAACTCACACCGGCTTTCCTTCCTCTCCTCCTCCTCATCCTGCTGCTTCTTCTGCTGCTGCTTCTGCCCAAAACCTGCCGCTACCTGCTCTGCTGGACCAGACGCACCTGTGCCTCGCTTGCTGAGGGTTGCGGACATGGCGCTGCACCGTTTCAGCAACACACGGTAAGATCCAACCTCTGGAGATGCTCTAGATTCAGGGCTGGAACTCCCAAAGTTGAATTCAGCTTTATTGACATTTTATATACACAGCTCTGGAAAAAAATAATGCACTTAAAAATGATGAGATTCTTTGATTTTACCAAATTGAAAACCTCTGGAATATAATCAAGAGGAAGATGGATGATCACAAGTCATCAAACCAAACTGAACTGCTTGATTATTTGCACCAGGAGTAAAGCAGCATAAAGTTATCCAAAAGCAGTGTGTAAGACTGGTGGAGGAGAACATACAATCAAGCAAATGTATTTGTATAGTGCTCTACAGAAACATGATAACAGGACAAAGAATCAGGCAAAATATTCAACATAGGAGGAAGAAACCTTGGGAGGACCAAGACTCACATGTAAGTGGGGACCATTCTACCACTGGTCAAACAGCTTTTAAATAATTAATATTTTAAAAAGTCTTTTTATATCCATTTAGGTTTCATATAAACATGCCAAGATGCATAAAAAAAACTTAAAACTTAAATATGAATATGAACTTGTTTTCTTTGCATTATTTGAGGTCTGAAAGCTCTGCATATTTTTTTTTTTTTTGTTATTTCAGCCATTTCTCATTTTCTGTAAATAAATGCTCTAAATGACAATATTTTTATTTGAAATTTGGGAGAAATGTGGTCTGTAGTTTATAGAGAAACACACACACTCATAGCAAAAAAGAATGTAAACAGACAGATGGATGGATGGATGGATGCCTGGGTAAAAGACTGCATGATGGAATAGCTGGATGGATTGGTAAATGGATGGATGGATGGATAGATGGATGGATGGATGAATGACGGAATTAACTTGTTGGCTGGGTGAACTGAAGGATGGATAGATGGATGGATGGATGTATAGATAAATGCCTGGGTGAAAGACTGCGTGATGTAATAGATAGATGAATGGATGGATAAATGGATGGATTTATGACAATAGTTTTTTTGAAATTTGGGAGAAATGTTGTCTGTAGTTTATAGAATAAAACAACAATGTCTATTTTACTTAAACATGAACTTATAAATAGCAAAATCAGAGAAACTGATTCTGACACTGAAGTGATCTCTTATTTTTTTATAGAGCTGTAAATATGTACACTAATATAGGGTTGTACAGTGCATTGAAGCAATGTTATGCTAGATATTTGGTGTATTGGTAGATACAAGGACATGGAACATTAGTCTAAAGGAAAAGCACAAGTAGCACAGACAATTTTGCAAGAGCAAAATGATCTTAGTTGAGTTGAAGGTTAGTTTATAGAGTCAGTTTAGAGCTCAGAATGAAGATTAATGTCACAAATAGGTTTATATGTCGGGTTAAATTTACATTTAGGGTTTAATTATAGATTATGTATTCGTTTTTCCTAAGTTCTTGAGTTAAGTTTGGATTTAAGTCTAGGATTTGGGTTTGATTTAGAGTCAGAGAAAGCTTATATCTTATTATTAGCTTCTTATAGACTCTTCTGTCCTCTTTCTTTATATTTTCACTTTACGTCCTCCATCACTGGAGTGATATTAATGGGGTGATTTGATGGATGCCGTTGACCCTGGTTTGGGTTCACACTGCAGTCGGTGACGTTTCTCTCGTAGACGTGATTTATGTTAACTGCCAGCTTTGTAATTATGGCTAAAGTAGGAGTTACTGCATCAGGAAGCATCCCTCTATCAGAACACCTGGAGAGAGGGAAGCAGTTGGCTGTTACAGACTTTAGACTGTAATGTGTGTGTGTGTGTGTGTTACAAGTACTAGGTGTTTAAAAACATCTATATAATATCCTGTCTAAGCACATTCCAGTGTACAGATCTGTAGAGAAATGTAGAGAATTGCTTCCCCTTTTTAAATCATTACATACAATATGATTTATTATATGTAATGTACGGTGTAATAGACACATGCCAGAAGTCATCGGACAGCAGACTGTAACCTGAGCATGAAGTGTTACCTCGGGCGGGGGGGGGTGGGGGTGGTGGGAAGCTTGGGAACACCCACACCTGTATAAGATCAGGTGAGTTGGAGTTAGCTCTGATAACGGGTGCAAAACATTGCCCTATATATACACACAGTGTTTTTTATTACTGTCAAGAACTATCAGCAAGTAATCCAGCTTGGAAAAACAGCAAGCATCTATCAGCTTTGGATATGAATCAAATCCCCTCAGTGTGTGTTTAGCAGATCTGCAGAGCTGATCAGCTTTACCGCAGAGACTGCAGTCCAGCAGCTGTGAGTGTGTGAGAGAAAGAGAAAGAGAGAGAGAGGGAGAGAGAGAGAGAGAGAGAGAGAGATGGTGTTTGTAGGACAGTGCAGAGCTCTGGTTAGTATAATTAAGACAAATAAGGAGTCTCTCCAAAATCACACACCCGGGGGCTACAGCCATATGTGTCCCTCTCACACACACACACACACACACACACACACACACACTCAAAACAATAATGTAAACCTGACAGATGGGTGGATTGACAAATAAATGAGCCATGGATGGATGGATGGATGGATGAATGGATGGATGACTAAATTAACTGGCTGGCTGGGTCAGCTGAAGGATGGATGGATATATAGTTAAATGGCTGTGTAAAAGACTGCATGATGGAATAGATGGGTGGATGGATGGATGGATGGATGGATGGATGGATGGATGGGTAACTTGACAGCTGAGTGAATGACAGTTTACATAAATGAATAAGCGGGTGGCTGAGCAAATGGATGAATGACTGAACGAATGGCTGACTGGTTAAAAGACTACATGAAGGAACAGATGGATACATGGTTGAATGCCTGGGTGAAAGACTACATGATGGATGGATGGAAGGATAGATCGATGGATGACAGGTAAAAGACTGCATGAAGGAATAGATGGATGGATGGATGGATGGATGGGTAACTTGACAGCTGAGTGAATGGCTGTCTACATAAATTAATAAGTGGGTGGCTGAGCAAATGGATGGATGATTGAACGAATGGTTGACTGGTTAAAAGACTACATGAAGGAACAGATGGATACATGGTTGAATGCTTGGGTGAAAGACTGCATGATGGATGGATGGATGGATGGATGGATGATGGATGGATGACTGAATTAACTGGTTGGCTGGGTGAGCTGTAGGATGGATGGGTATATAGTTGAATGGCTGGTTAGAGGACTGCATAAAGGAATAGATACCTGGATGGATGGATGGTTGGATGAATGGCTTGGTGAAAGACTGCATGAAGGAATAGATGGATGGATGGATGGATGGATGGCTTGGTGAAAGACTGCATGAAGGAATAGATGGATGGTAGCTGGGCTTGATAGCTGGGTGAATGGCTGTCTACATCATTTAATTAGTGGGTGGCTGAGCTAATGGCTGATTGGTTAAAAGACTACATGAAGGAATAGATGGATGGATTAATGGATAACTTGATAGCTGGATGAATGGATGTCTATATGGATGAATACATAGCTTAGTGAATGGACAGATGATGAAGGCAATCATAGTTGTCAAAGTTTAGACATCTTTTTTCTCTCTCTCCTGTGAAGTTTCTGTGTTGGAGATACTTGATTTTTTTCATTAGAGAGCAACAATAAGCCTGTTATTAACTTATTAAACCTTCGTAAACACTGATAAGTGTTTATAAAGCATATTTCATATTTTTCACAGTCACAGTCTTCATAGTACACAGTACAAGCAGCCTTACATGAGAGTAAAGCACACCTTTCTGTCTCTTGACTGATAGAATCTCTCACTGTTTGTCTCTCAGGACGTGGGCGTGCCAGCGGGTGACGGTGGGATGTGTGACACGCTTGGCTCTCATCGTGATGCTCTGTGCTCCTGCTCTCGCACGTAAGTCACCTTTAACACACTTTAACACTAGACTAGATACATCTAGACTACATACGTCTGCCGTGTTCTTGCTGGAGTGTGAAATCAGATTTACTCTACAGGGGCATCTAAAAAAATGCGAATATCATTGAAAAGTTACTTTATTTCAGTAATTCAGTTGAAAAAGTGAAACTCATATATTATATAGATGTATTAAACACAGAGTGATCAGTGTGTCAGAAAATTAGAATATCATATTTAAGACCAATTGGTACTTTTAACATGCTGAAAAATGAAATCCATATATATATATATATATATATATATATATGGATAACATATATATGTGGACACACAGTGGATCAACACCAGCAGATGATCAGCATGTCTCTCCAAACCATCACTGATTGGTGGAAACTTCAGACTAGACCTCGAGCAGTTTGGACTGTGTGTCTCTCCACTCTTCCTCCAGACTCTGCTCCCTTGATTTACAAATGAAATGTAAAATTTACTGATGATCAGTGATGGTTTGAGAGACATGTCATCTGCTGGTGTTGATCCACTGTGTTTTATTATCAAGTCTAAAGTCAGTGCAGTTTTGTTTTCCCACAAAATCTTACAGCACTTCATGCTTCTCTCTGCTACTGACAACTTTTATAGAGATGCAGATTTCATTTTCCAGCAGGACTTGGCACACTGCCCACACTGACACAAGTACCAATTGGTCTTATATAATATTCTAATTTTCTGAGACACTGATTTTTGGGTTTTTATTGACTGTAAGCATCATAATCATCAATAATAAAATAATTAATTGAGAGCTCTGGAGAGAGTACAGCGCTGGTGAATCATGGTGTTATTGTTACAAGGGGCTGTTTCTCTCTGACTGTACTGCTGGACAGAAATAGCCGCTGTGCTGTACTGTAAGATTATGACAGATAATCTTTTCTGCAGATGATTTGTGGACGGGATAAGCTCTGAAATGTTAAGAGGGGGAAGCCGTGACCGCCCCCCCCCCCGTCGCTCTGAACCCGTCACACCGCCCTGAACGGGTCTGTTCCTGAACTTTCACAAACCGCGAAAGGCCTCCCCCCCTTACATAACACAGCGCTGTGGTGTTTTTCTGCTGCGGTTTGGTTTGAATGGCGGTGGGTGGCCTCGCCGCAGACCTGCAGTAAAACTATCTAATGCTCTAATGCTCTAATGCTTTAACACACAGCAGAGTGGAAACGCTCACTCAGGAGTTCTGTACACATGCAATAAAACCAGGTTCAATTTTAACTTTAATAAAGATAAAGTAAAGAATGTGGACAGTGAGATTCGTGTTAATTTGATAATGCTTCCATTAGCGGTTTATTAGATCTTCACGTTTTTTCGACATACTGCCTAGTTAACAATCTTTGGTTCTTTGGTTGGTTGGTTCTTTGGTTGGTTGGTTCTTTGGTTGGATGGATGGATGGATGGAGAAATATGGTAAAACTATAAAAATATTATAATTAGGGAATATCGGGGGGTGTGTCCATTAAGTGACCAGAGTGGTCATAACAAAAAAGGTTTCACTGGTTTCACTTGCTGATAAAGACTTTCGCTTCTGGAATCTCTCGTTTGCTTCTGCTTAATCCAAAATCTGGTGACCAATGGAGATTCAAGGGAAGTGCCTTCTTCTCAGCCCCGCCCACCTGCCAAAACTCAGAAGCAAAAAACTGAAGCAGAAGCAAAGGAGAGATTCCAGAAGCAACAGTCTTTAACAGCAAAATAAAAAACAAAAAACACAAAAATAAAAGCAAAGACTTGCAAAATCCAAAATGTAATAATTTTCAAATAAATGCAAAGAGTAAAACCTTCTTCAAAGCCCGCCCACCCGTCAAAAGTGTGGCAAAACTCAGAAACCAAAAGATTGAAGCAGAAACAAATGAGAGATTCCAGAAGCGAAAGTCTTTAAAAGCAAAAAAAAAAAAAATTATAATAATAATTTTAAAAAAATCATTTTTTTAATATACTGAACATCCATTCTTATATTTAAGGCAACAAAATGATTGAAAGTATAGTGTACAATGCATGATATCATTAATTATACTAAGTATATCTTAAATTGATTAAAACAAGAACATAGAAATAGGATAATATTTTTACATTAATGACTTAAAAAAGAGAAATAATAGATATTTAGGCTAATTTAATTTAATTGTTTAAATTTTACTTGCTAAGACAAAGATATGGCTGTGGATGAGGAGGGTATGAATACTGCACTGGTCAATCCAGAAAGAAAAATTTTCAAGAACTTTGAAAGTATCCTCAGGTGCAGTCGCAAAAGAAAACACATCAGAAACATTATGATGATGAAACTGGCACTCATCAAGACCATCCCAGGAAAGAAAGCACATAAGTTACCTCTGTTGCGCAGGATAAAAACGTTTAAAGTTTAATCGGAACTAAGACATCAGTATAGGCATTGTTTATTATTTTTGGTGGGGTCGGGGGATGGGTGGGTTTGTTGGTTGCATTTTTCCATATAAATGTTCATGTTTTCTTGATCCCGGGGGGATTTGGTCCCTGCCAGGCACTAAATACAGACACACGCTAAGCTAAGCAGCGTGGCGGCTGTGTCTGGGCCTCATTTGCGCTAATGGGAGGCTTTTACCGGCGGCTGCTGTAGGCATGTGCAGATTAAACCGCTCAGGCTGGGGGGGAAGCGTTCCACAGACCGTAAAGACGAGGCGGTGGAAAGGCCGTATCTTTCTTTCCTGCTTGTTTACTCCAGGCGATGGAGCTTATGAACCAGTTCCAGATGTGTTTCTGTTCACACTGCATCGCTGTGCATCACACTGCATCACTGTGCATCACCTCCATTGTCTGCAGCAGATAGTAAAAGAAAATATTCAGAAATACGAGTCGATCAGGAAAAGCATCATGTCTACATCAACCTGTCAATTAGTATTCATGGCCCCACCCACCTCGGCTCGCAACCGCCCACAGACCAATCCAAAGCCATGCATTGATGCCAGCTAGTCAGATAGGATCTAACAGCGCTAGGAACAGCATGGCAGTTCATTCCTGTGTCATTTGTGCGAATAACACATCAGTGTTTTATATATACACTTTACCCAGTAATTCAGAGCTAAGGAACAAGTAGTTAGAATTAGTCTATGGAGGAAAAACACCACCAGCCAAGTACTATTGAGATAGGTAGGTGTATGTTTAGAACAGTTCTGTTTGCATTAAGTAAACGTAAAAATCCACCCCAGGGTTTTGTTCCGCATGCCTGCCAGACTCTAAGACTAGATCAGTGCCTGAACTGCACTTAGCAGGGCTTTATTACAATGTTATAAAGTAACATATGACATTGCAAAGACTGTTATTATATATATATATATATTCATGAGCAAGAGCCGAAATAATTTCTGGCTAGCTCTCACTGTGAGATGTAGATAAAACTACCTCCACCATGTTTGGAAGCTGTACTTTATCCTGGCTAGCTCTCACTGTGAGTTATAGATTAAACTACCTCCACCATGTTTGAAAGCTGTACATTATCCTGGCTAGCTCTGTCTGTGAGTTTTAGATGAAACTACCTCCACCATGTTTGGAAGCTGTACATTATCCTAGCTAGCTCCCACTGTGAGCTATAGATGAAACTACCTCCACTATGTTTGGAAGCTCTACTTTATCCTGGCTAGCTCTGTCTGTGAGTTTTAGATGAAACTACCTCCACCATGTTTGGAAGCTGTACTTTATCCTGGCTAGCTCTCACTGTTAGCTGTAGCCGAAATTATGTCCACCATGTTTGGAAGCTGTACACTATCTAAGCTAGCTCCCACTGTGAGTTGTTTTAGATTAAACTACCTCCACCATGTTTGGAAGCTCTACTTTTTCCTGGCTAGTTCTAAATTACCATTAAAAAAAAGATCATTTAATTCTCCAAAACTAGTCTTTAGGATGAATCTGGAGGATTTACTGAATAACTCAATTATTGTGTAAAGAATTAGCAGATAAAGATGCTACACATGCTAACAAAGAGATAATCAGTTGGGTATTATTTTTGAACCTGTAGAAATTGAACTAAATCACTCAGAGTCAAATCAAAGTTATATTTTACCTTTTAATTCAGTTGTGCAGTAATTTCTTCAACTTTTTTAATGCATTATTATCATCTTCAGACACTGCAGTGTCATCCCTGCGTAGCGGGAAGCGCTCGGTTCTTCCTCAGGTCTGTGAGGCGTATTTTGAGAGGATGCAGCGAGTGATGATTGAATCTCAGAATATGAACGACAGTAAATTGATTTTCTCTTTCTGCGCTGGATTTCTCTGGGCCTTTACAGAAAATAAAAAGTGCCAGCGTTTGATTGATAGTTGTCATATTTGTTTTCCCCCAGCGAGCTGACAGATTAATGAAGACGAAATAGTCTCGCAGCGCCTGTCAGACTGACCTTCTCCAGCTGAGCTTTCCCGCATGGGCCAAAAGACACACAGTGTACCACAGGCTTCCTGAAAGCCCTGTCACCCAGCGATCAATAATAAATCCATCACAGCCTGCCCACAGAAACTATGTTGGAGCTCAGTATTTAGGAAGAAACATGGATCCTGCTTAAACAGATGGCCTGAGAGATGCTGTAGAGTCAGGAGCAGCTTCTTTAGGTTATTATAGTTTAGGGGGCGGCAGTAGGCATGAACAAAGACTGTATATAGCTGGACAGAGCATTATCCCTCAAAAGTGAAGCCACTACAGGTCGGGCGCCCCCTGCTGTTCGGTTGCAGAAAGCTGTGTAACCCCACCCATCCCCATAGGTTTCAATGGCAGAACAGGCAACCTTCAATCACGTTTTTTTTAGAATATACTGTTATTTTATTTATATATCCCCAATGAATTCGTTTTTTAAAACGTTATTCAGCTCTATTCAAAAAGGTGTGGTTATTGTAAAAGAGCTGGTTATGGGAGGGACCAATAACAGACCGTCAGCTCTGCTCCGCTCCACCCTGCAGCCTGTGACCTCGAGGCAGCCCTCAAGGGCGGGGTTATTTAAATGAGTAAGAGCTCTCCACAGTCTTTCTCCCTTCTCTGGTCTCTACTGCGCTCTACAGACTCGGGTATCAGGATCGCCAACATGGTGGAAGATTTTAGCTTCATTTTTCATTGAATGAATGGGAACGGCGACACGGCGTCCATCTTTTTACAGTCTCTGGCCTGAAACAATTGGTCTTTGAGGTTGTTTGAACTATAATGAACTCTAATAAAACAAAAAAATAAATGAATAAAATGCTTCTCTGGTGAGCTTTTGTTTACATGCCTTCCCCGTCTCTCTGTCGTGCTCGGCGTGATTTTAACATAAGTATATACAGTAAATGCATAAATTACATTAATAAGAAATTGGCAAACTGTCAAACTGATGTGTGTTTTATCATCAGCTGTGGTGGAAAGAAGTTTGAATATAGATGCAAGTGAGAAAGTGGGACCTAAAGCTAAAAAATCTATTTACAGTATGTGGCGCAACTGTAGAATTCACATTTGTAGAAAACATTGTAGCAAATTTTAGATACTTGGATAAGTAGTTAGTTGAAGGGGAAACCTACCTCCACCATGTTTAAAAGCTGTTTTTTTTTTTTCTGGCTAGCTCTTACTATGAGTTGTTGATGAAACTACTTCCACCATGTTTAAGCGCTGTACATTATCCCGGCTAGCTCTCACTGTGAGTTGTAGATGATGAATCCACCTACAGCATGTTTGGAAGCTGTATATTGGTGACATTTTCTTGGACGTTGTTTTGGCTTAACTTTGGACAAAATAATTATAGTAACTTGATCAGTGAATCGTTTGGCTTTATTTTGAGTCAAATTCTAAATGAGACTGATTAAGATTGTTATTCCTAAAATAAGCAAAATATTCTAACACTTACTCAATGCTTAAATTCTTATCAGGGAAAATGCCTGTTGCCTTGAAATTAGATTATTTCACAATTATTTAATATTTTAAATAATTATTTAAAAATTTCAAATATTTTAAATAATACTTTTAATGTTAATATTTTTCTGATTTCCTTTTTTTCCAGAGCTGGACCTCAACAGATTAGATGGCGACACTGTGTGCCCGACCATGAGAAACGGACAAGATGACCTTCCAGGTAAAATAAAAAAACATTAAAAGCAGGAGTATGGACTGATTGTTCAAGACTATAAAGCTTGTTTTGTGTTTATTATCCATGCTGAAAAACTGACTGGTCAGCCCAAGCTGGTCTAGCTATAGACATTGTAGAGCAACACTTGGTGGTTTAGCTGGTCTAAAAGCATGATCAATCTGACCAAGCTAGATAGCCAGTATGAGCAAGCTTGTCTATGACCATACTGGTTGACCAAACTGGACAAGTTGGTTAAGTAGCATGACCAAAATTTGGAGGTGGTCTGTGGATTGTCCTTGACTGTTCTCACCATTCTTCTTCTCTGCCTTTCTGATATTTTTCTTGGCCTCCCACTTCTGGGCTTAACAAGAACTGTCCCTGTGCTCTTCCATTTCCTTACTATGTTCCTCACAGTGGAAACTGACAGGTTAAATCCATGAGAGAACTTTTTGTATCCTTCCCCTGAACAACTATGTTGAACAATCTTTGTTTTTAGATCATTTGAGAGTTGTTTTGATGAGCCCATGATGCCACTCTTCAGAGGAGATTCAAATAGGAGAACAACTTGCAATTGGCCACCTTAAATACCTTTTCTCATGATTGGATACACCTGGCTATGAAGTTCAAAGCTCAATGAGGTTACCAAACCAATTTTGTGCTTCAGTAAGTCAGTAAAAAGTAGTTAGGATTATTCAAATCAATAAAATGATAAGGGTGCCCATACTTTTGCACCGGTGAAATTTTGGTTTAATGCATATTGCACATTTTCTGTTAGTACAATAAACCTCATTTCAATCCTGAAATATTACTGTGTCCATCAGTTATTAGATATATCAAACTGAAATGGCTGTTGCAAACACCCAAATATTTACAACTAAAAATGATTCAGATTTATAGGGGAGCCCAAACTTTTTCATATGACTGTAATGACAAATGAGACACAGGTGATAATGATCAGCACTCTGGTGATAATGAGCAAGAGAGCCAATGCTAAATGGCAAATGTACTGAAATGTAGGAAATCAATAGAGACAAGTAGAGCAGCTGATCAGCTGGGCTTCCTTTTCACTGTTTGCTCCTCTGCTGACTCAACATTCAGAAGCTTTTATTGGATAAACAGGGTGAATCTGATGATGGCCTCGTATTTAAAGCAGCCTCACATCTCCAACGAGCCACGTAAACCACAGTGCAGCAGGAAACACCCTGCGCTCAGCAAGATTTTAATTGGTTGCCGCTACCTTTACTTTAGTAAGCAGATGTGGAGAGAAAAGCCACAAAATCACTCTCAGGTGTTCCTCAGCCGAGAGGTAAAACCTGTGTAAGCGGAATTTTTACAGAGAAAATCTGCAGCTGATTGTAGTAAAACAAACACATGTTTACAGAAGTGTTGAGTCTAAAGTTCTAATGTTATATAGAGTTAATTACAGGTAGACACTAACTCTCACTGATCACTGACTTTATTAATGTGTATTTGGGTTTAGTGTTCTAAATGTTATATAGAGTTAATTACAGGTAGATACTCTCACTGATCACTGACTTTATTAATGTTTATTTGGGTTTAGTATTCTAATGTTATATGGAGTTAATTACAGGTAGACACTAACTCTCACTGATCACTGAATTTATTCATGTTGATTTGGGTTTAGAATTCTAATGTTATATAGAGTTAATTACAGGTAGACACTAACTCTCACTGATCACTGACTTTATTAATTATGTTTATTTGGGTTTAGTATTCTAATGTTATATAGAGATAATTACAGGTAGACACTCTCACTGATCACTGAATTTATTAATGTTTAATTGGGTTTAGTGTTCTAAATGTTATATAGAGTTAATTACAGGTAGACACTAACTCTCACTGATCACTGAATTTATTAATGTTTAATTGGGTTTAGTATTCTAATGTTATATAGAGATAATTACAGGTAGACACTCTCACTGATCACTGACTTTATTCTTTATGTTTATTTGGGTTTAGTATTATATTGTTATATAGAGTTAATTACAGGTAGAGACTAACTCTCACTGATCACTGACTTTATTAATTATGTTTATTTGGGTTTAGTATTCTAATGTTATACAGAGATAATTACATGTAGACACTAACTCTCACTGATCACTGACTTTACTAATTATGTTGATTTGGGTTTATTATTCTAATGTTCTATAGAGTTAATTACAGGTAGACACTCTCACTGATCACTGACTTTATTAATTATGTTTATTTGGGTTTAGTATTATAATGTTATATATAGTTAATTACAGGTAGACACTAACTCTCACTGATCACTGACTTTACTAATTATGTTTATTTGGGTTTAGTATTCTAATGTTATACAGAGATAATTACATGTAGACACTAACTCTCACTGATCACTGACTTTATTAATGTGTATTTGGGCTAAGTGTTCTAAATGTTATATAGAGTTAATTACAGGTAGACACTAACTCTCACTGATCACTGAATTTATTAATGTTGATTTGGGTTTAGTATTCTAAATGTTATATAGAGTTAATTACAGGTAGACACTAACCCTCACTGATCACTGACTTTATTCTTTATGTTTATTTGGGCTTAGTATTCTAATGTTATATAGAGTTAATTACAGGTAGACACTCTCACTGATCACTGACTTTATAAATGTTTATTTGAGTTTAATATTCTAATGTTATATAGAGTTAATTACAGGTAGACACTAACTCTCACTGATCACTGACTTTATTAATGTTTATCTGGGTTTAGTATTCTAATGTTATATAGAGTTTATTACAGGTAGACACTTAATCTCACTGATCACTGACTTTATTAATTATGTTTATTTGGGTTTAGTATTCTAATGTTATATAGAGTTAATTACAGGTAGACACTAACTCTCGCTGATCACTGACTTTATTAATGTTTATTTGGGTTTAATATTCTAATGTTATATAGAGTTAATTACAGGTAGACACTAACTCTCACTGATCACTGACTTTATTAATGTTTATTTGGGTTTAGTGTTCTAAATGTTATATAAAGTTAATTAGAGGTAGAGACTAACTCTCACTGATCACTGACTTTACTAATTATGTTTATTTGGGTTTAGTATTCTAATGTTATACAGAGATAATTACATGTAGACACTAACTCTCACTGATCACTGACTTTATTAATGTGTATTTGGGTTTAGTGTTCTAAATGTTATATAGAGTTAATTACAGGTAGACACTAACTCTCACTGATCACTGAATTTATAAATGTTGATTTGGGTTTAGTATTCTAATGTTATATAGAGTTAATTACAAGTAGACACTCTCACTGATCACTGACTTTATTAATTATGTTTATTTGGGTTTAGTATTATATTGTTATATAGAGTTAATTGCAGGTAGACACTAACTCTCACTGATCACTGACTTTACTAATTATGTTTATTTGGGTTTAGTATTCTAATGTTATACAGAGATAATTACATGTAGACACTAACTCTCACTGATCACTGACTTTATTAATGTGTATTTGGGTTTAGTGTTCTAAATGTTATATAGAGTTAATTACAGGTAGACACTAACTCTCACTGATCACTGACTTTATTAATGTGTATTTGGGTTTAGTATTCTAATGTTATATAGAGTTAATTACAGGTAGACACTAACCCTCACTGATCACTGACTTTACTAATTATGTTTATTTGGGTTTAGTATTCTATTGTTATATAGAGTTAATTACATGTAGACACTAACTCACTGATCACTGACTTTATTAATGTTTATTTGGGTTTAGTATTCTAATGTTATATAGAGTTAATTACAGGTATACACTCTCGCTGATCACTGACTTTATAAATGTTTATTTGAGTTTAATATTCTAATGTTATATAGAGTTAATTACAGGTAGACACTAACTCTCACTGATCACTGACTTTATTAATGTTTATTTGGGTTTAGTATTCTAATGTTATATAGAGATAATTACAGGTAGACACTCTCACTGATCACTGACTTTATTAATTATGTTTATTTGGGTTTAGTATTCTAATGTTATATAGAGTTAATTACAGGTAGACACTAACCTTCACTGATCACTGACTTTATTCTTTATGTTTATTTGGGTTTAGTATTCTAATGTTATATAGAGTTAATTACAGTTAGACACTAACTCTCGCTGATCACTGACTTTATTAATGTTTATTTGGGTTTAATATTCTAATGTTATATAGAGTTAATTACAGGTAGACACTAACTCTCACTGATCACTGACTTTATTAATGTTTATTTGGGTTTAGTGTTCTAAATGTTATATAGAGTTAATTACAGGTAGACACTAACTCTCACTGATCACTGAATTTATAAATGTTGATTTGGGTTTAGTATTCTAATGTTATATAGAGTTAATTACAGGTAGACACTCTCACTGATCACTGACTTTATTAATTATGTTTATTTGGGTTTAGTATTATATTGTTATATAGAGTTAATTGCAGGTAGACACTAACTCTCACTGATCACTGTCTTTACTAATTATGTTTATTTGGGTTTAGTATTCTAATGTTATATAGAGATAATTACATGTAGACACTAACTCTCACTGATCACTGACTTTATTAATGTGTATTTGGGTTTAGTGTTCTAAATGTTATATAGAGTTAATTACAGGTAGACACTAACTCTCACTGATCACTGACTTTATTAATGTGTATTTGGGTTTAGTATTCTAATGTTATATAGAGTTAATTACAGGTAGACACTAACCCTCACTGATCACTGACTTTACTAATTATGTTTATTTGGGTTTAGTATTCTAATGTTATATAGAGTTAATTACATGTAGACACTAACCCTCACTGATCACTGACTTTATTAATGTTTATTTGGGTTTAGTATTCTAATGTTATATAGAGTTAATTACAGGTATACACTCTCGCTGATCACTGACTTTATAAATGTTTATTTGAGTTTAATATTCTAATGTTATATAGAGTTAATTACAGGTAGACGCTAACTCTCACTGATCACTGACTTTATTAATGTTTATCTGGGTTTAGTATTCTAATGTTATATAGAGTTTATTACAGGTAGACACTTAATCTCACTGATCACTGACTTTATTAATTATGTTTATTTGGGTTTAGTATTCTAATGTTATATAGAGTTAATTACAGGTAGACACTAACCCTCACTGATCACTGACTTTATTCTTTATGTTTATTTGGGTTTAGTATTCTAATGTTATATAGAGTTAATTACAGTTAGACACTAACTCTCGCTGATCACTGACTTTATTAATGTTTATTTGGGTTTAATATTCTAATGTTATATAGAGTTAATTACAGGTAGACACTAACTCTCACTGATCACTGACTTTATTAATGTTTATTTGGGTTTAGTATTGTAATGTTATATAGAGTTAATTACAGGTAGACACTAACCCTCCCTGATCACTGACTTTATTCTTTATGTTTATTTGGGTTTAGTACTCTAATGTTATATAGAGTTAATTACAGGTAGACACTAACTCTCACTGATCACTGACTTTATTAATGTTTATTTGGGTTTAGTATTGTAATGTTATATAGAGTTAATTATAGGTAGACACTAACCCTCACTGATCACTGACTTTATTAATTATGTTTATTTGGGTTTAGTATTCTAATGTTATATATAGTTAATTACAGGTAGACACTCTCACTGACCACTGACTTTATTAATGTTTATTTGGGTTTAGTATTCTAATGTTATATAGAGTTAATTACAGGTAGACACTAACTCTCACTGATCACTGATCTTATTAATGTTTATTTGGGTTTAGTATTCTAATGTTATATAGAGTTAATTACAGGTAGACACTAACTCTCACTGATCACTGACTTTATTAATGTTTATTTGGGTTTAGTATTTTAATGTTATATAGAGTTAATTACAGGTAGACACTAACTCTCACTGATCACTGACTTTATTAATGTTTATTTGGGTTTAGTATTCTAATGTTATATAGAGTTAATTACAGGTAGACACTAACTCTCGTTGATCACTGATTTTATTAATTATGTTTATTAGGGTTTAGTATGCTAATATTATATAGAGTTAATTACAGGTAGACACTTAATCTCACTGATCACTGACTTTATTAATTATGTTTATTTGGGTTTAGTATTATAATGTTATATAGATTTAATTACAGGTAGACACTAACTCTCCCTGATCACTGACTTTATTAATGTTTATTTGGGTTTAGTATTCTAATGTTATATAGAGTTAATTACAGGTAGACACTAACTCTCACTGATCACTGACTTTATTAATTATGTTTATTTGGGTTTAGTATTTTAATGTTATATATAGTTAATTACAGGTAGACACTCTCACTGACCACTGACTTTATTAATGTTTATTTGGGTTTAGTATTCTAATGTTATATAGAGTTAATTACAGGTAGACACTAACTCTCACTGATCACTGATCTTATTAATGTTTATTTGGGTTTAGTATTCTAATGTTATATAGAGTTAATTACAGGTAGACACTAACTCTCACTGATCCCTGACTTTATTAATGTTTATTTGGGTTTAGTATTTTAATGTTATATAGAGTTAATTACAGGTAGACACTAACTCTCACTGATCACTGACTTTATTAATGTTTATTTGGGTTTAGTATTCTAATGTTATATAGAGTTAATTACAGGTAGACACTAACTCTCACTGATCACTGACTTTATTCTTTATGTTTATTTGAGTTTAGTATTCTAATGTTATTTAGAGTTAATTACAGGTAGACACTAACTCTCGTTGATCACTGATTTTATTAATTATGTTTATTAGGGTTTAGTATGCTAATGTTATATAGAGTTAATTACAGGTAGACACTAACTCTAACTGATCACTGATCTTATTAATGTTTATTTGGGTTTAGTATTCTAATGTTATATAGAGTTAATTACAGGTAGACACTAACTCTCACTGATCACTGACTTTATTAATTATGTTTATTTGGGTTTAGAATTCTAATGTTATATAGAGTTAATTACAGGTAGACACTCTCACTGATCACTGACTTTATTAATGTTTATTTGGGTTTAATATTCTAATGTTATATAGAGTTAATTACAGGTAGACACTAACTCTCACTGATCACTGACTTTATTAATTATGTTTATTTGGGTTTAGTATTCTAATGTTATATAGAGTTAATTACAGGTAGACACAGTATGTGTGTTTAATTGGTGTTTGTTTTTATGTGTAACAGGGTTTGACCTGATCACGCAGTTCCAGTTGGATGTGATTCCACTGAAAGGTGTGAGGAAGGTGGAGGGATCTACTCCTACTCAGGTGGCTTACAGACTGGACAGAGAGGCCAACTTCCAGATTCCAACCAGGTACCACACTTACTGTACATATATATATACACACACACTTACAGAAATATATCTCAGAAAGAAGTTCATATTTATATTGGAATTAAAACTGTACAATTCAATATAAACACTCTAGTTTCCTGTTGGATCCTCTATCCTGGATATGAGAAGATGAGATTGAGACAATTGGGTTTGGAGGTTCAACAGGTTCTGTATGGATCCTGCAGCACATTTACCCACATACGTTGCTGCAGCTGGGCCTGTAGATCCTGTAGATCTACACTCGTAGGTTGAAGCTGAAGCTGGGGCATCCCTGCTTCTCTCTTGCTGTGTGTGGGTGAGCATTATCCTGCTGAAAAATGCTGCTATCAGTTGGAAGTCCTGCTATGATAAGCAGCAACACATGTGTCTGCAGGATGTTCTGCACATGTCACTGAGATCACTGGTAGAGTGTTCCTCGTATCACTACTAGGGGTCACCGACTGTCAAATACAATGCTCCCCAGATCATCAATCACACCAGAAGTTAGAACATTATGTAACTCCACATCAAACCAACAGAGCGTCAGGTTGTGTTATTTGTTCATTTTGTGTAAAATGATTCAAGACTGTGATGTAACAGTTTTGGTGTTCTGCACATGGCCTATTTCCAGCTGTGTTTTGGCTGTGCTACATGTTCTTCTAAAGGAGAAACAACACATTTTGAAGTTCAACTATTCCATTATTTTTTTAAATAAATGTAACATTTACATTCATTTTTAAATTCAGGATCAAAAGCTAATATTAAATTTTTTATGATAATATTTACCCATTTAGTTAGTTAGAATTAAACTAAAATAAATTAAAATAAAAAAAATGTAAGTCAAAAATGTAAAATTAACTGTATTTTAAAAACATGTCAAAACATTTAGTGCTCATTCTAAAGCACTGCCACTATAAACGGGAGTTTACTAGTTCAAATCCCAGTCATGCAGCTTGCCATTAGCTGCTGGAGCCCTGAGAAAGCACAATTGGCCTTGCTCTCTTTGGGTGGCGCTCTTTCCCCTCATCACTCCTAGGGTGATGTTGATCAGCACAAGGCTGCATCTGTGAGCTGTTGTATCAGAACAGAGTTGCTGTGCTTTGCTCTGAACTTTAGTGCTGTGATGCTACTTGGCAATTTAAAAAAGAGGCGGAGTCTGACTTCACATGTTTTGGAGGAGGCATATGTTAGTTCTCACCCTCTTTGTGTTGGAGCATCACTAGTGATGCTGAGAATATATGGGTTGGGTAATTGACTGTGAAAATTGGGAGAAAATGGGATAAAAAAAACTTTCAATGTCACTAAACCTGTTAAAAAAGATATACACTAAAACACATTATATATATATATATATATATATATATATATATATATATATATATATATATCTACTGTATGCCCATGATCACAAACAGACCCTGTCATAGACGTAAAAAATACCTGCCCATTTTCAATCACAGGTGTTGCATTATTAAAGGCTACACACAGGTGTCCCTGCTCTCCATGCAGCTTATAATTGACCTCAAATAAAACAAAGTGCATGTCTGAACCCATGCGGCATGCGGTCGAACTGCCACAATCCCAGAACTGCAGGAAAACACCCGTTTACAGCTCTCTGCAGACAGACAGCTCTCATATAGAGTTCAGATAGACTGACTCAGGAGAGCAGAAAGACAGACACTGGCGCTAATATGAAGGGCTTGCTGGGAAAACAGCTGCTTATAATTACAGACTAAAACATCCAGAAACTTCAAGATTTACTGAAAATTCCAGTTTTCAGGGTGGTGTGAACATTTAGAGCTGCATTCTCAGACATACAATAAGCTAATTGTGTGCTTTAACACAGCAGACTGCTGAAAAAACAACAATGATCAGTCAGAGATACTTTAAGATGAGCTATACTCTATTATTTAATTTTTTTTAAAGAACCATTAATAATAAATCAATCAGTTTATATAAATGTGGAACTCCAATTTGTAGATAAATGTAAATAAACACAGAATGCATAGATTTGCATGATCTCACAAAGCCCTATCGTACGTCCTTCTTAAGGCACATTGCAATGCTCATTGCTATCTTAACACCCCAGTCGACAGTCTATTTTCACACCATTAAAATAACATCATAGTTTAGGAATAAATCTACACTGATGGTTTGGTGTGGTGGTCTGGAAGTGAGGTGTATTCAGGTAAATTTCTGGTGTGTTTCTATATATTTTGGTGGTGGAAAATACAGGTGCTCCACTGACTGATTAAAATCCTGACAGCAGTCAACAAATTGATAGATGCAGTACATGGTTTAGCATCATCTTGCTGAAAAATGCAAGGCCTTCTAAGAAAGAGATGGTATTGAAATAGAAGCAAAGTGTATGTTAAAACCTAAAATCTATGTATACTAATGCATCACAAAAAAATATTAGCGTTAATGTTTATGGCTTACAGTCAATCCAAAAATCAGTGTTGCAGAAAATTAGAATATTTTATAAGACCAATTGGTATTTTAACATTGTGGGCAGTGTGCCAAGTCCTGCTGGAAAATGAAATCTGCATCTCTATAAAAGTTGTCAGTATCAGAGTGGATCAACACCAGCAGATGTCTCTCCAAACCATCACTGATTGGTGGAAACTTCACACTAGACCTCAAGCAGTTTGGACTGTGTGTCTCTCCACTCTTCCTCCAGACTCTGATCCCTATATTATTAAAATGTTCCCTAGTGTTTCAGATGCATATATGCTGATTGTAAATGAATGTGTTTATTTTAGTAGAATGTATCACAGTATAAACCAATAGGGTGTTGCAATGGTATATGTTTATACTTCTCTACATCCAATCACAATCAGATTCACTCTATCTGGATGGAGAGATTTATCTGGATAGGGGTTTTATTGAAGGATTTATTGAAAGCTAAAATAATGAAATAGGTGTAATGAGGCTGTTTTTAAAGTGTAAGGAGTAGAAAGTTTAAATACTGTAATTGTGTGAAAAAGAAAGAAGTATAAAATCAACATTTCTACTTACAGTTCGTTAGTTCACACCTCTGTAGATGGAGAGATAAAAGAGAGAGCAGTACTGAAAGTGAGGGGCTGCAGTGAGTTAGTGTCGTGTCGCGGCTCTCGAGAGGCCTTCATTTATTTTACTAGCGAACAGGAAACTCTGTTTTTATCACTTCGCCTTGATCCCTTTATGAGCTGGTAAAAAGACGCTACAGGCCGTCTATAAATACCCACCTGCAGAGACCTTCAGCCTGTTAGAGGAGCCACAGCTCACAGGCTTTAAACCCCCTCAGTACCCCCAGCCAGCGGCCCACTCGTACCCACCTCCAGTGGACGTGGCATCCCCTCCCTTTGAAATGACTCTGGGGGTGATGTGGGGAATTGGATCTGTGGAGCGAGGGGATGGAGGGATGAGGGAGGAGACTGAAGATTAAAAAGCTGTTGGTTTTGATTCATGTCGTTTTGATGATATTATCTCAGTAGTGCCGCCGGTCAGGCAGAGGGAAACAGAGCTCAGTAATCAGGAGAACAGTAATCACCTCATCCTTTACCATTACCTGCTTTCTGGGAGATCAGCCAGTAGTGGAGATGATATTATTGGTTTGCATGGTCTGCATGGACCCCATTCAACCCCAGTCTCTGAAAAAATGGTTGACATTAGTTTTGTGTAGCATTCAGAATATACTCGTGCGGATGAAATAAACAGATATTTTTTAAATAGGGCAGATTAACAATAATCAATAACAGAGAGCAGACAAACATGCCTGCAGAAATGGGTATAAACAGTCCAGGTAGTACACAATAATCCAGTGAGTCCAGAAAATACAATCCAAGGGGTCAAAACCTGAAGAACAATAAAGGCAACAGGAAACGCTTTGTAATGTAGGAGAACCAAACAATACTCTGCACCGGTGTGTGCATAAAAGGGCTTATTCAAGGCTTCCGGGTGGTGTCAGGTGAACAGGTGAGTTCTGGGTAGTGTAGTTTGCAGACTGGAGATTACAGGTAGCGCTGAGTGTGGAGGAGACAGGAGCGCTTTCAGCACTAGACCTGACATTTCGTAATTCATATTCATTGCCTTTTCCTAATTCAAAAAAGACAATAAGTAAAAAATATGTTTCAACTTTTCATTAAGGCTGTTTAATTGGCGCAAAACATAACATATCTCAAAATGTTACACATATTTGTGAGGTAATAATGTAATAATAATGAGTTCACTACAAAAAAACTAAATCAGTTTTATAATTTTACTTGAAATATCCCTTCACTTCAGGCCCTGACTTAACACCACAATCCTTATAATACTTATACAATGCTATTAAAACACTTATAATAATGCTAAAACCCATGGTGAGTGAAATTGCTGGGATCATTTGACCTACAGAGAATAAAGGGTTTTAAAAAAATGATGCCACATGATAAAACATGATGTTAGAGTTGATGTAGAATCTATTATTCATTCTAAGGAGGAAAAAAAAATACTAAATCTAACATTCAGAGTCATATTTCACTGGAGAAGTACGATATTACAGTTGAAGAGCATCTTTTCTCAAGCCCCCTAGTGGCCACTTATCTGGTAGAACTGTCATTGACTGTTTTTACTGGTGTAAAGCATCTGTAGAGAAGAAGAACTATCATTTTGAATATGTTTCTTGGTGGATGCGCTATGTTTTTACTTGAGTTTGGATTAAAGCTATACTTGATACATCAGTATTTATCAGGGCTGTCACGAGAGATTGGTCAATAGTAGGGCTAAGCTTTAACTAGAGAAGTCTAGAAGTCCCATAGTAGCAAGTTTCTATTTAGTACAGATATTATGGTAACATATTATTGTATTTGGATGGTCCGTTTATAGATGCATTATGGATGCTCAACTAACATTCATGTTTATTACAAGCAACTGAACTCTGAAAGTAATTGATTCTCTATTAAAAGGAACCCTACACCTAACTCTAACCCAAACTCAAATTTTAACATTTTAAGAGTTATATTTAAGGTATAGGTTAAGGTTTCGGTTAGGCTCTAAGGTAGATTAATGGTTGATATTAGGCTCAAAGTTAGGTTTAGAGATGGGTTAACTATAGAATCATTTACATTCAAGCTACCAGTCACAGTAGATGATCTGATGGATCTCAAATCTTGAATTCATACTTAGTAAGCGAGAATTTGAGGTAGGTAAAGTCATCCAGACTAGTGCTACAACTAGACCTCGAGCAGTTTGGACTGTGTGTCTCTCCACTCTTCCTCTGCTCCCTTGATTTATAAATGAAATGTAAAATATACTGATGATCAGTGATGGTTTGGAGAGACATGCTGATCATCTGCTGGTGTTGATCCACTGTGTTTTATTATCAAGTCTAAAGTCAGTGCAGTTTTGTTTTCCCACAAAATCTTACAGCACTTCATGCTGAACCTCTGCTACTGACAACTTTTATGGAGATGCGGATTTCATTTTCCAGCAGGACTTGGCACACTGCCCACACTGCCGAAAGTTCCAATGGGTCTTATATAATATTCTAATTTTCTGAGACAATGATTTTTTTTGTTGGTTTTCATTGGCTAATACATCTATATAATATATGAGTTCACATTTTGAACTGAAATACAAAAATGAAGTAGCTTTTTAATGACATTCTTATTATTTTTTTTTTTTGATGCACTAGTAACTAGAAGATTATGTACACTGTGTGCTGAAGTTCTGGAGCTTGTCTTTTCTGTGTTCTCTGAAGGCTGAACTTCCCGAGAGGTTTCCCGGAGGAGTTCTCTTTCATGACCACGTTCCGCATGATCAAGAACACGGTGAATAAGGTGTGGAACCTGTGGCAGGTGGTGGACGAGGATGGGCTGAAGCAGGCTGGGATGAGGCTGAACGGAGACCAGCAGGCCCTGGAGTTCTTCCTGACCACCATGGATGGAGACCTGCAGACCGTCACCTTCCCAGGCCTGTCCGTGCTCTTCAACACCAAGTGGCATAAGGTGATGATCGGCGTGGAGAGTGAGCTGGTCACCCTGTACGTCGACTGCCAGCCCGTCGACCAGAAGCCAATCAAGAGCAAGGGATATGTCAACACTGAGGGAGACACTCTGATTGGACGTCTGGACACAGACCCAAACACCTCTGTCGTGGTGAGAACAGCAAAAAATCCAAATATGGTCAAAAACTTCTATTAACTTCTAATAAAGTGACCAGAGAGTGAAAGGAAGCACGAGGTGTAGAAGTATAGGAGTTTCCAATAAAGTGGCCACAGTGAGTGGGTGAGTGGAAGCACAAGGTGTAGTAAAGTAGGTGTTTCCAATAAAGTGGCCAGAAAGTGAATAAGTGAAAGCACAAGGTGTATTAATGTAGGTGTTTCCAATAAAGTGGCCACAGTGAGTGAGTGGAAGCACAAGGTGTAGTAAAGTAGGTGTTTCCAATAAAGTGGCCACAGTGAGTGAGTGAGAAGCACAAGGTGTAGTAGGTAAGTGTTTCCAATAAAGTGGCCACAGTGAGTGAGTGAGTGGAAGCACAAGGTGTATTAATGTAGGTGTTTCCAATAAAGTGGCCACAGTGAGTGAGTGGAAGCACAAGGTGTAGTAGGTAGGTGTTTCCAATAAAGTGGCCACAGTGAGTGAGTGGAAGCACAAGGTGTAGTAGGTAGGTGTTTCTAATAAAATGGCCAGAAAGTGAGTAAGTGAAAGCACAAGGTGTAGTAGGTAGGTGTTTCCAATAAAGTGGCCACAGTGAGTGAGTGGAAGCACAAGGTGTAGTAGGTAGGTGTTTCTAATAAAATGGCCAGAAAGTGAATAAGTGAAAGCACAAGGTGTAGTAGGTAGGTGTTTCTAATAACAATAATAGAGTTTTCACTATTATCTATTAAAATGTAAATTATTAAATTAATGTGTATAGTAAAGCCATTGTTTGTTTGTTTGTTTGTTTGTTTGTTTGTTTGTGTGTCTCTTTGTTTGTTTGTTTGTTTGTAGTTTGAGTTGCAGTGGATGCTGATTCACTGTGACCCAAAGCGAGCTCAGAGAGAGAGCTGCACTGAGCTTCCCATGTCTGAGGTAATCACGCCATCATCCCTGTCACTATTGGCTCAGGTCACTGTCCATCAAAGTCACAGATCAATAGTAGAGTTCATTTGCATTTTGATGACCTTGTTATTGACTAATCAATTGAACTAGTTACTGAACAGATTGGTCTTTTTTCATCTGGGACCTGATTGTTCCCACCCAGTCTGCCGTAGTGTCCATCGATACCATCATTAACTGGCAGAAATAGAAAATAAAGTAGAAGAATCTAGTATTTAATATATTAATTAATGATTTTTCATGCTGCAATTAATTTGCAAACTATCTAACTGCAAAGGTTAATGAAGTATCTGTTCAATACTGCTGTAATAACCAGCTTATTATTATATTATAAGACCTGTGTATGTAAAGAACTTGGTAAAACAGCCATCTGATGTCAAATACTACTAATAATTAACAATTAATTCACATTAATACATGTACAGTAATGTGCAGAAGTCATCAAAGCGGTTTGAAGCTGTGTGAAACTTGATTCCATTAAAGTTATATAATCTGCTGCTGTTATATCAAGTCTAAAGTCAGTGCAGTTTTGTTTTCCCACAAAATCTTACAGCACTTCATGTTTACCTCTAATGACAACTTTTAGAGATGCAGATTTCATTTTCCAGCAGGACTTGGCACACTGCCCACACTGCCAAAAGTACCAATTAGTCTTATAATATAATATTCTATATTTTTTTTTTTAAATCACTGAAGTACATTCAACTCCACTTCAGTACACCCTAGAAACCATCTGGCAACACATTATCTTATGTGTAGCAACCACCTATCAACATCATATTGACAACCTGTCAATATTACAGTAACCGCCTTAGAAACACCATAGCAACCAGGTAGAATCCCGCCATCTAAAAAATATAAAACACATAAAAATATCCACAGTAATGATTATTAGATTGAAAATGCTCTATTTCAGTGGTAATAGTGTGTAGTTTGTTCTTCATTATGTCACAGGTTCCACCATTCATTCTGCCCTTTTAGAGATTATAAGGAACAGATCATTTAGTAATTGAATTTGAGACGTCTGTAGAGAAAAACGTCTCTGATCAGGTGAAATGGAAACCCCAGGGCTCTTCTAGAATAGAGAAAACATCATTCCTTTATAGAGAATTTACAGAGAGAACAATAAAACTGCTTTAGAAGAACTGACTTTAAATTTTAGACCCTTTAAAAGGGGATTAAAACAGCTTTATATAAAGATTTGGACTGAAATACTGTGATGCTTTAAAAAAGTTTGTGAAACCTTTAGGAGATTTGCATTAATTTGACCTAAAAGGTTAATACAGTCTTTACACAGTCCTACAAGTCTTGTGACTTATGAACACTAAAATTAGCCAATGAGAGAAAGGCCTTCAGTTGCTTAGAAGTTACACTGGATTTCTTTGTCTCCTTGGTTTGATTTGGTTCATTTTATCTTTAACTCTTAGGACTTAAAACGTGTAAAAATCTGTTGAGGTTTAAGGCCAAATTTACGTGGAAATATAGAGAAATTTAAAGCATCCACAAACTTTCAAGGACTGCTGTAGTTAATTATAGGAAAATTTACAATACAAATATAGCCATTTTTTTACTTTCCGAATTGACCAGTGAAACTACCACCACCCTGTTTTGGGCATAATAGTGAATAAATACTGTATATTTGAATCGAGCACACCTTATTGTTTAGCATCTTCTGCTCATTAAGATTTGTGATGTTTGCACATTACTGTACATTACATGACCAATATATCCAATAATAATAATAATAATAATAATAATAATAATAATAATAATAATAATAATAATAATAATAATATTTACAAATACCTTCATTACAGCTCATTGCAAGCTTTAACGTCAGCTTTATTAAAGGCTTCACTAGCATTCAGAGCAAGTTCACATCCCCGCTTTAATTGCTGGCCAATCACTGCTGTAGTTTTGATCATGTGATGCTTTGTTTCTGATTCTGCTGGTGAGGTGTCGGGTGGCGTTTTCACTAACTCTGCAATGATTTTCTATTTTTCTCCCTGTGCTTCTTCAGATGTATGCCAATGCTGAGGTACTTCATTTAATTCTATTTACTTTATTTTCTTTTTTTTTTTAAAGCAAATAATCTACTCCAATGCTTTATTGCTCAATTTTGGCTCATTGCTTTCTGCTATACTTACTGCGTTCTGCAATCACCACAGTGTGACAGGTAAAAAAAAAAATTAACAGGTATAAATATCAATTTCCCATTATTATTGGTGTTCTTTTTACATAGATCATTATCTAATCTAGTGTAATCTCATTAAACTTTTAGGCACCCAACAACATCACATTAACAACCAAGCAAGCCCTTAGCAACACCATAGCAACCACCTGAGACATCATAGCAGCCACTTTGTAATACAGTCAAAACCAACTTTCAACACCATATCTTACATTATGTCTAGCTACTCCTTTGCAACACCGTGTCATTGGAGATACCACTGCAACCACATAGCAACATCATAGAGACCGCCTTCCAACACCAGATCAACAATTTGTAGTCTTGCATTACTGTCTCAGCAACATCATAGCAACCAGGTAAAATGCCACCAAAATAAATAATGAGAGGCACACTAGCAACCACCTATGATTCCATAGCATCCACTTCGCAACATCTTAGAAACCACCTGGAAACATCATAGTGACCACCTTGCATCCTATTGCAACCACTTACAAACATCATAGAAACCAGGTAGCATCACAACAAAAAAATAATTAATCCGGACTAATGATTATTGGATTGGACATGTTCCATTCCAACGGCAAACTATATTCCCATTTTTGGAAGATACACTAGCAACCACCTTGGACATCATAACATCCACTTACAACACCTTAAAAACCACCTGGAAACCAACAATAATCCATGTAGCTGCCACTTAGCAGCATCTTAGCAAACATCTGGGATATCATGGTACGCAACTAGCAACATCATATTGACCACCTAGGAACATCATAGGTGACCACCTTAGCAACACCACAGCAACCAAGGAGAATCCCATCAAAAATCAACAACCAGAGTAATAATTATTGAATTGAAAATGCTACATTTCAATGCCTCACTTTATTGGCATTTATAGAAAAGGCACACCAGCAACCATCATATGATTGGAGATACAATTGAAACCACCTAGCAACATTATAGAGACGCCCCTCACAACACCAGATCAACCACCTATAGAACTACATTACTGTCTTAGCAACATCTTAGAGACCCCCTTGCAACACCAGATCAACCACCTGTAGCACTAAATTACTGTCTTAGCAACATCATAGAGACCCCCTTGCAACACCAGATCAACCACTTGTATCACTACATTACTGTCTAAGCAACATCATAGCAACCAGGTAGAATGTCACCAAAATCAATATTCAGAAGCACACTAGCAACCAACTAGGATACTACAGCATCCACTTAGCAAAATCTTACAAACCACCTGTCAACATCATATCTTATGTGTAGCAACCACTTAGCAACATTTTAGCAAACACCTTGGATACCATTGCAGCCACCTAGCAACATCATAGAAGTCAGGTAGAATACTTACCATGACAAATATTCATTAATAGCTTCATTATACACACATAATTAATATAGTTTAGAATAGGTTCCTTGTCTGGTGAAATATATTTGTGCTCATTTTTCTGTTGCATCTTTTGTTCAACCCAGCCGGACCCAAAGCCAATCCCTGGACCTGCTGGACCTCAGGGCCCTCCAGGGCCTCGGGGACCTTCAGGAGAAGACGGTCGTGATGGAAGAGATGTAAGCTTTCCTTCTTCTTTCTTATAGTATTTCTATTCTGGTCTGTCCATAAAAATACATTTTTGTTGCATATTCAAAAACTTATTCAAAAAGCATATCGTCGCTGTCCAATGAAAAACACTTATCTCCAAAACAGCAACTTTACAGGAGAGAGAAAAAAGCTTGTAAACTTTCAATGGAAGTCAATGTAAAAAGAGTTTATTTCAGGTCATTTTTAAGTATTTCTATTGGTCCGTTCATTAAGAAATTTTGGCACAGTGTAAGGGACAGTTTGTCTGTTCAAATAAGGTAGTAAACTAAAAATCGACAAAAATGTTTCTTTTCGACTACATCACTGTATTAGTATTCATAGAAAAGGCACACTAGCAACCACCTAGGACACCCTAGCATCCCATTAGCAACACCCTAGAAATCACCTGGCAACACCTCATCTTAACAACTACTTAGCAACATCTTATCAAACACCTGACATTCAGAAACTGGTGTTAATACCACCCCCTTGTGGAAAGTAGCCTAATAATTTAAAAAATATATGTGTTAATTTACTCTATTGTTTTTGACATTTTCAATATATCAATTTCAAATATAATTTATGCCTTAAACAAGAAATTTAAAAAATCCACAAAACCTATTGGTTAAACATTGCATATGGTATAAGTCCACTCAATATCTCCAAAAGCAACCACTTAACAACATCAGATCCACTGCCTAGCAACCACTTAGGACAGTGTAAGTGGTTTAACCATTTGGCAACACCATAGCAACCACGTGTCACACTACAGTATAGTAACCACTTAGCAACATTACAAGAACCACCTAGCAACACAGTAGAAACCACCCGTAAAGCTGTAGCAACGGCATACTGTAGCAACACCTTAGCATATATATATAAATTTGATCAATATATTTTTAGACATCGAGATACAGTACCAGTCAAAAGTTTGGACACACCTTTTTAATATTATTATTTAAATAAATCATTGAAACTATAAAGAAAAACATATGAAGTTATTATGTAAAACATATGTATATATATATATTAAACAAACCAGAATATGTTTTATATTTAAGATTCTTCAAAGTGGCACCTCTTGCTACTTAGATAGAGACAGTTTTTCTCATCTCTGCTGGATTTTCTCAGTCAGTTTTATGAGGTAGAATCACCTGGAATTCAGGCTTTCAGTTAACAGCTGTGCTGAACTCATCAAGAGTTAATTACTTGAATTTCTTGTCTCTTAATAAAGTGTTTGAGAGCATCAGTTAAAGTAAAGTAGTGAAGAGGTAGAGTTACAGGTATACAGTGAATAGTGAATATTTGAGTAATGTTCGAATCCAGGTTATGAGAAACAGGAAGTACTCAACTAAGTAAAGAAAATGTTATAATGATGAAACTGGCACTCATCAAGACTGCACCAGTAAAGGAGGAGCAAGAGTTTCATCTGTTATGTGTTGCTTTATAGTCTAGATCACTATTAATTTACAATGTAGGGTACAAATATATATATATATATATATATATATATATATATATATATATATATATATATATATATATATACAGTATATGTGTCTGGTACTGTATTTATAATATGAAAAAATATTATAAATATAAATAAATAAATAAATAAATAAATATAAATAAATAAAAATATTTCCCTCTGTTATACACACACTATACTGCACACACTGTATTTGAATATAATTGTGAACATACTGTAAGTGTGTAAGGGCTGTGAGGGCTGGTGACTCACATGGGAAGACGTCCTCGTGACAGGATATCACCTAATACTCGTGCGAAGCTTCAGAAAAGTGTATCAGTCATTCATGATGTTCCAGATCTTCATCATCCTGAGGAACAGTGTTCACAGCACAGGACCTTCAGTCCCTGAAGCGGCGCAGGGTTATTTTAGCTCTGTTATTTAAGCTCCTGTCCTGCTCTCATTATCCTGCGGGTTGACGGGCGGGTCTATAATGAGGAGGAGGAGGAAGCAGTTTTCCTCTCTCCACTCGTTTCCTGCAGCTCGTTACCGAGCCGCTCTCCGCTTCTGCTCAGGAGCACCTGTTCATTACTGATGTTCCTCATGCTGCAGCTCCGCCTCCTGCGTCTGATTGCTTTTCACACTGTGTCACTCGTTTCTGGCTTGTGTTTCAGGGTCTTCCGGGGACCCCGGGATCTACAGGTGCACCTGTGAGTACAAAAACACCATCTTACACCTTTCAGCAGAACAAAAAAACAGATATTAAAAAGTTTACTGCAGTACAAACTGAGACATCAGTGTAGAAGCCACTCAGAAACATCCTAGCAATCACCTGGTCATAGCAACCACCTATCAACATCATAGCAACCAGGTAAATAAAAACAAAAATCAATATCCAGATAAACGATTATTGAATTAAAAATGCAAATATCTTATGTGTGGCAAAGACCTAGTAACATCATAATGACCACCTTGCATACCATCTAAACCACCTACTAACATTATAGAAACCAGGTAGAATCACAACCAAAAAACAATATCCGGAGTAATGATTACTGGATTGAACATGTTCCAAATGGAATAGCAATATGCACCAAGCAATATCATAGCAACCGCCTTAGCAACACCATAGCAACCAGGTAGAATCAAAACAAACATCTATATCCTGAGTGAAGGTTATTGGATTGGAATGGAATAGCAATATGCACCAAGCAATATCATAGCAACCACCTTAGCAACACCATAGCAACCAGGTATAATCAAGACAAAAATCTATATCCTGAGGTAAGGTTATTGGATTGGAATGGAATAGCAATATGCACCAAGCAATATCATAGCATAGTTAGTAACGACATAGCAACCAGGTAGAATTCCAACAAAAACATAAAACATTAAAAAATATCCAGAGTAATGATTATTGGATTGAAAATGCAACATTTCAATGCCTCACTGTATTGCGATTCATAGAAAAGGCACACCCTAGAAACCACCTGGAAGTACCATATATTACGTATAGCAAACACTTAACAACATCTTTGTAAACACCTGGGATACCATCGCAATGGCCTAGCAACATCATAGTTTACTGGTATATAACTATGGTGGTACAAACTGAAACATCATTGTTGCAGACACTGAGCAACATCTTAACAAACCCCTTGGATACCATCTTAACCACCTGAGCAACACCATAGCAACCAGGTCAAATCACAACAAAAACCAATATCAAGAATCATTTGATTATTGGCTTAGAAATGCAACATTTCAATGCTTCACTGTATTGGTATTCGTAGAAAAGGTACACCAGCAACCACCTAGGACTCCATAGCACTTAGCAACACCGTCAAAACCACCTGGCAACACCTTATCTTATTTGTAGCAAGCACTTAGCAACATCTTAGCAAACACTTGGGATATCATCGCAACCACCTAGCAACATCATAGTGAGGACCTAGCAATATTATAACAACCACCTTAGCAACACCATTGCAACCACATATAAAAGAAATCTAAAAGATCTAGAGTAATGCTTATTGGATTGGAAATGCAACATTTCAATGGCTCACTGTATTGGCATTCATACAAAAGGCACCCCAGCAACCACCTAGCCTAACCTCCATAGCTTCCACTTAGCATCACCCTAGAAACCACGTGGGGTACCAATTGGTTCTATATGATATATTTAAATTTTCACTGATTTTTGGGTTTTCATTGGCTGTAAGCCATAATCATCAACAGTAAAAGAAATAAACTCTTAAAATTGATCACTCTGTTTTTAATACATCTATATAATATATGAGTTTCACATTTGCAACTGAATTACTGAAATATAGTAACTTTTCAATGATATTTGAAATGAAGTTTTTGGAGATACACAAGTAGTTTAAACGACCAATATTGGGCTGGAGCCTTAAGAGTTAACATCATACATCAAAGTATACAGTAGTTTTTTTTTCAAATGATCATTTTATAGTATCAGTTAATCACTGCTGTAAATGACAGTAATGTTGTTTATCCGTTTATCATTTCTGGGATACAGTGTCATCCACAACAAATATATAATAACAAATAAATAATGACAGACCTACAGTATACAGTATATCTATAAACACATCATGATCTGCATCCAGAGCAAGCAGCAGAAAGCTTGTATCTGCAGGAGTGCAGTGGTGTGTTTAGACTTCACTCTGGTCTGGTTCTGACCCGGTGTGTGTGTGTGTGTGTGTGTGTGTGTGTGTGTGTGTGTGTGTGTGTGTGTGTGTGTGCTGCTGAGGATGCTGGATGTAGCGGAGAGCGGGAGAGTGTCTCTAATTGATTTAGCATTGACCGGCCGAGCTGCGGCGTATCCAAGCAACCGCAGCGGCCGATGCTGCTCTCTGATAAAGCTGCATTTGTTTTACTTGTTCGTGTGTGTGTGTGTGTATGTGTGTGTGTGTGTGTGTGTGTGTGTGTGTGTGTGTGTGTGTGTGTGTGTGTGTATGTGTGTGTTGTAGGGCAGTAAAGGAGAGCCGGGTGAGATCGGCCTGCCGGGCCAGAGAGGCCTACCGGGACTGCCAGGATCAGTTGTAAGTGCCAAGATGCTATCACAGCCCTCATACAGTGTGTGTGTGTGAGTGAGTGTGTGTGTGTGTGTGTGTGAGATTGTGAGAGAGAGAGAGAGAGAGAGAGAGAGAGAGAGAGACACATAGAGGTCAAATGCATTTGTTATTTCTAAGTGCAATAAAACTGACATACTAAATGTCATGGGATAGGAACTAGCATAGCGTCCCATGACTTTTGCCATGTCCCACAGAAGCTTAAGAACGCTGCACTGACCCCTGGGATATGTGGGCGGAGTCTTCTGCATTAAAAATGAATGTCAATTCTATGTGATACAGTGGGCACCCCTGATCATTTTTATGATTTTCCTTTATAAATCATTGGTTGTTAGGATCAGCAATTTTAAATATAGCTAAATTTATCATAAAGGCAGATGAACACAGTGATATTTGAGAATTGAAATGAAGTTTATAGCATATAAAGAAAGTGTCACTTCTCTAATATTACTGTGTTCATCTGCAATATGATATATTTAACTGAAATTGTTGATCAAAAACAACCAATGATTTTTAAAGGAAAATTATGAAAATTATCAGGGGTGCCCAAACTTTCTCACACCACTGTATCAACTGGAATTGAGTAGTAAATTAAAAAGCGTTAAACAAACCAAAATATGTTTTATATTTTTCTTCAAAGTAGCATCTCCTGTTTAGATGATCAGTGTTACTCATCTCTGCTGGATTTTCTCAGTCAGTTTTATGAGGCAGAGTCACCTAGAATTCAGGCTTTCAGTTAACAGCTGTGCTGAACTCATCAAGAGTTAATTACTTGAATTTCTTGTCTCTTAAAGTGTTTGAGAGCATCAGTTAAAGTAAAGTAGTGAAGAGGTAGAGTTACAGGTATACAGTGAATAGTGAATATTTGAGTAATGTTCTAATCCAGATTATGAGAAGCAACAACTACTCAACTAAAAAAAATTACTTTAAGGAAAAATAAAGCTCAGTCAGTTATGATGATGAAACTGGCACTCATCAGGACTGCCCCAGATAAAAGCACATAAAAGCTTCACAGAGTATTTTGGTTTGTTTAACACTTTTAAGTTACTACATGATTCCTTATACAGTGTTCCTTCATAGTCTGGATCACTTTAGTATTCATTTACTATGTACGAAAAAAAAACATAAAAAGAAAAAGACAGATAAAAGAGTTCTCCTGATCGGGTTAAAACCATGTGATTTTTTTTTTCTCACAGGGGCCCATGGGACCAATGGGACCACGGGGACCAGTGGGAGAGAGGGTAAGGAAACTATTAACACTATTTATTAAAACATAATTTTTGTTTATCAGACGCATCTATTATTGTAAATCACATACGATAAAATGTACAGTAATAGACTATAAGTTCCCTTATAAGTGGTCAGTTTCTGGCCACAGGACCACTGTGCATTTTATAGTTAGAGGAGTAACCAACATGAAATCCAGAGAGCCGTGAGAGTCTATGAGTGAAAAACAAGCAAAAATGAAGCTCAGAGAAGATATAAAATCAATCAGAACCATTAAACAAATATAGTTTATAGCCAGAACAACTGTATGGAATGTCCTGAAGAAGAAAGTCGTCGCTGGTGTATTAAGTATGTCAAAACAGTATCTCAAACAGCTAGACCAAGGAAGTAAAAAATAAAAGCTGAAATGTGGATTTTTTTTGTTTGTTTCATATTAATATATTATTGTCAAATCAAACTATTTTCAGTCTACAGCAGAATTAAAGGGACTGGTCTCACTGTTCCAATACGTTTGGTCGGTTACAGTTTTTGAAGGTGTGGAAGAATCTGCCATAACAGATAGAACAGTCTCTAACCCACAGCGGGGTGGAGCTACTGTATAGGGTTTTATAATAAAGTGGTGTGTCAGTGAGTGTAGTTTTTTTACTGCACTGAAACACCTGTGTACTTACAGTATCGTATGTTCTAAATGTAGGGTCTACAAGGATTCCCAGGACCAGCCGGACCCCCAGTAAGTTTTTACCTTTTGTTGGCATACACTTAAACTCATTAATATATGTAGAGTTATTCAGTATTTTTAATATTTAAAACCAATACATTGTTTTAATATTCATTTCCATTGCACATGTGCCAGTTTCTCTCCTTAAACTTTATATATAGATTCTGCAGATTCATCAATTTCATAGACCCTAAGATTGTATGTTGTGGGACCCAATAAACCTAATAATGCATTGTATGTTCTAAAATCACTATGCATTTACAAACAGCTAAACGTGTTTTTTCCCCCAAAAAAGTGTTTGTCTTTAAGCGTTTTTAACCGAAGCAGTATAGCAGAGTGAAACTAAGGAAATGATGAAGACAGACAGACAGACAGACAGACAGACAGACAGACAGACAGACAGACAGATAGATAGATAGATAAGTACGAGTAATCAGTAGCCATGTACAAAATACATGCATTACAATATGTAAAAGAAAGATCATAACACAATATGCATTTGCTATGAGGATGCTAAAATCTATATATCATATTGTTGCATTAAAGATATAGATGAGACACTTGCAGTTATATATCCTCCAGAGACCCATTCTTTTGCTAAATGTTGTCTTTGTACAGGAAGTCATAGTGTTAATGTTCAGAAGGACCAAATTAGTCAAAAAACAAAATTATAAGCTTTCTGGTCCATTCCACCAAATGGGAGCCATTTGCCTGTTGTAACTCTTTCAAATTAAACATTTTTTTTCTAACTCTATTAAATTTATTAACACATGTATTTAACTATTCAAAACATGTACTGGTTAGTCTCAGGCAGCTTTATATGACTTTTTGTTTAGGTTTTTAATCTGAAGATGGTTACAAATTCGGTAACGCTTTCTTTTACAGTACCCTAAGTTCTAGGTATTAACTAGGTAATAGTGAGGTACAAACTCGGAAGTACTAAGTAATTATTTTTGGTAACAAGATGGTAAGTACCAGGAACGTTTTGCCTAATTACACTGAAATGTCTAGGTATTAACCAGGTAATAGTGAGGTACAAACTCGGAAGTACTAAGTAATTATTTTGGGTAACAAGATGGTAAGTACCAGAAAAGTCTTGCCTAATTACACTGAAATGGAACTAGGTAATAAACAGGTACATGGGTGGTACAAAGTCCATAGTACTAGGTAATTATGTTGGTTAACAAGATGGTAAGAACCAGACAGTTCAATTTAATTACACTGAAATATCTCACAGGTTCTAGGTAATAACCAGGTAAGTGTGAGGTACTAACCCCAGTAACATGATGATAAGTACCAATACAGTCTCCTTACCCTGAAATATCTCGCAGGTTCTAGGTAATAACCAGGTAAGTGTGAGGTACTAACCCCAGTAACATGATGATAAGTACCAATACTGTTCATTTTAATCAGTCTCTATTTATTTGACTGAGAAATCCCTAAAAATGAATTTAAGGTTTATAGAGTGGAATTCTTCACTAGGAAGACAGCACAGGAATGGAATACTTGGCCATATGTTTAAAGACATTAGAGCATGTTACAAGGTTTAAGGGTGAAAAAGTATACCATAAGAATAAAGTGTTGAATATGTGTATTTACCCCCTTTTTAAACATAATTTGTAGAATAAGGTCTTACATGTTAAATATATATATATATATATATATATATATATATATATATATATATATATATATATAATAACTACTTAAATGTGACACAACTTTCTGTAAGTACCATGTAATATATATTCTTTTGGGTTTCTGAATGGGTTTTTGTATGTGAAACGTGAAACATCCAGTCCTGTAGGGGGAGCAGTGCCAGGGGGCGGGCGCTAGGCTGTGGCTTAGGTGAGCAACAGGAGATGGGTCTCAGATTCAGCTGAGAACTCACACTGGGAACTCCGTGTCTTCTCTGTATCCAGGTGGGGAAATATGTGGAACTGTGCAAGTATAAATGTTTCCAAAGCACTATAAGAGGGATATTTGAGTGTATATGTTCGTTAAAAGGTTTTGCTGTGTAATATGAGCCGCTATGGCCTTGTGTGTTGGTGGACGCTCAGCATCGGGGAGCATTCACTCCCGCGCGCCTGGCCGGCGCTCTTGCCTCTGCCACTAGCATTAGCCACTGCCCCGGCTAACCGCGCTCCTTACCGGCTCCCCGCTGTTATTCCTCTCGCTCTTTCGGTCGCTAACTTCGCTCTATAACAGTGTTTAAGCCTGTAATTATCTCTCGTGTGTTCGCGCTCTAGTTTTAGCTATTTTCGCTCGGTAATTGTGCCCGTGTGTCGCTGTTTCTCAAAGTAGCTCGGGCTAATTTCGCGCCTTCATTCCTATTGTTTCTCTATACATTTACGCTAGCATTAGCAGTCGCTGTTAGTTAAATACATGTTTATTAAAAGTCAAGTCAATTTTATTCTCTTTTTAAGAGCCAGTTTGGCCTTGTTAAAGTAAATATAGAGCCTCTGCCAACCACAATAATGAGTTATTACAGCTAGATAAGCTACAGTTTAAGGTTTCTCTAAGTAATCATGTTTTTATACACTTTGTTCAAGTTTTATACTTTGGTCAATTCTATACACTCTATGCAGATACAAATATTAGAAACTCTGCTTAAAATGAGATTTAAAAGCACTAAGATGTAGTTAGTGTGCTCAGTAAAAGTTAAAGGTGTTTTTGGTAATGTAGTGTGTTAATATGAAAGAAGTTTGAGTATTGGTATATGTATGCATATGTAAATGTATTAATATAGAGTAGTATTTTTATATTCATATATATATATATATATTTTTTTTTTTTTTGTGTGTGTGTAGAAACAGTATTAAGAGGGTTTGCTGATTAAAAAGTAAAGGTAATATGTACTGTGATATACAGAGTTTTGTTAACTGAAAAAAAGTAAAAAAAGGATTCTCTGTGAATGTATGTAAAATGCAGATGAGATGCAATGTGTATGTGAAACTGCAAAAGAAAGAAAAAAGAGACCAAAGTAAAAGTGGTTTAGTTTGTGTATGTTGTTAAATAAAGAGATTAAGCTGAGAACTCACTGGAAACACCGTCTCACTGTGTCTTCTCTGTATCCTGTATTCAGCTGATCTAGGCCCTGCTCACCCGGGGTCGCAAACTGTTATAGCCTAACCCACGCCTGGGGAGTGTAACAGTTAGTGTTTTTATATGGTACTTACAGTAGGATGTTCTACAGAGGGTTATTTGTTGAACTACACGGTAAGAACTGAGTAAAACCAGAAAAATAAGCTCTGCTTTCTTTTACAGTCCTTTTACTCCTTTATTAAGCAGAAAGTTCTGTTAGTTACACAGTGTTTTACATGGTACTTACAGTAGGATGTTCTACAGAGGGTTATTTGTTGAACTACACGGTAAGAACTGAGTAAAACCAGAAAAATAAGCTCTGCTTTCTTTTACAGTCCTTTTACTCCTTTATTAAGCAGAAAGTTCTGTTAGTTACAGTGTTTTATATGGTACTTACAGTAGGATGTTCTACAGAGGGTTATTTGTTGAACTACATGGTAAGAACTGAGTAAAACCAGAAAAATAAGCTCTGCTTTCTTTTACAGTCCTTTTACTCCTTTATTAAGCAGAAAGTTCTGTTAGTTACACAGTGTTTTATATGGTACTTACAGTAGGATGTTCTACAGAGGGTTATTTGTTGAACTACATGGTAAGAACTGAGTAAAACCAGAGAAATAAGCTCTGCTTTCTTTTACAGTCCTTTTACTCCTTTATTAAGCAGAAAGTTCTGTTAGTTACACAGTGTTTTATATGGTACTTACAGTAGGATGTTCTACAGAGGGTTATTTGTTGAACTACATGGTAAGAACTCAGTAAAGAGAAATAAGCTATTTCTTCTCTGTTATCAGGTATTGACCTTTTATTTTTAAATCAAATAAATAGAGACTGATTAAAATGAACAGTATTGGTACTTATCATGTTACTGGGGTTAGTACCTCACACTTACCTGGTTATTACCTAGAACCTGTGAGATATTTCAGTGTAAGGAAACTGTATTGGTACTTATCATCATGTTACTGGGGTTAGTACCTCACACTTACCTGGTTATTACCTAGAACCTGCGAGATATTTCAGTGTAAGGAAACTGTATTGGTACTTATCATCATGTTACTGGGGTTAGTACCTCACACTTACCTGGTTATTACCTAGAACCTGTGAGACATTTCAGTGTAATTAAATTGAACTGTCCTTGTTCTTACCATCTTGTTAACCAACATAATTACCTAGTACTTTAGAGTTTGTACCACCCATGTACCTGTTTATTACCTAGTTCCATTTCAGTGTAATTAGGCAAGACTGTCCTGGTACTTACCATCTTGTTACCCAAAATAATTACTTAGTACTTCCGAGTTTGTACCTCACTATTACCTGGTTAATACCTAGATATTTCAGTGTAATTAGGCAAGACTTTCCTGGTACTTACCATCTCGTTACCCAAAATAATTACTTAGTACTTCCGAGTTTGTACCTCACTATTACCTGGTTAATACCTAGATATTTCAGTGTAATTAGGCAAGACTTTTCTGGTACTTACCATCTCGTTACCAAAAATAATTACTTAGTACTTCAGAGTTTGTACCTCACTATTACCTGGTTAATACCTAGAACTTAGGGTACTGTAAAAGAAAGCGTTACCACAAATTCCATGTGATATTTAAAAAGCATGTTTAAAAGCAAGTCCACTAATTCCTTTAAATTTTCTTTATTTTAAAGAAATGGTTAAAGAATGCTGTTCAAATAATTTCATAATACTTATGACAAAAAATCTCTCCTGTTACTGGAAGTCATTCCTGTAACTTTCTATGTTTTGAGTAACAGGAGTGAAAGTAACAGGAACAAGTTTTTAGCATAGAATTGGCAAAACCATTAAAAACAGCTAAATGGTGGCTATGATAATAGCATTGGGAACCCTCTAGTGATGAGCACATTCTAGTGATTTTCTCAAAATGTTTATTTTAAAAATAAATAAACAAATAAGATGTAAGAATTCATTAAGGTAACAGGACTGAGTGTTTAGATTGAGATTGAGTCAAAAACTGTTATACAAACATGGTTTAAAAGCACAGCATGAAAATACATTAGATACAGAGTTGTTACACATAGATTACTGTTTTATAGCTAGAATCTAGCATATTGCATGGCTTTAGGACTAAAAATATTAATCTAAAACACAATAACCATCTGAAAAGTGATACACAACCCCTGGATGTATTGTTCCAATAAACAGTATATTCATCTATAGTAAATAGACAGGTTGCTAAAGCTAATTGAAAGTAAGTAATTTATATTTATGTATAGTAGTTCATTCATTATGCATGTTCATACAGTATGCAATTATTTTGATCCCTTATACTGGCAACAATATTGCATCAAGTCAATAAACCCTAAAACATTGTATTTTTAAGTAGTAGTTTTTTATTGTAGTTTTAATCAGTAGGTTCATTTTATCTAAGAATAGTTTATTTAATAAACATTGTTTATTTGAGCAAACAAGTGATAAGAATAGATAGCTTCTCTGTATTTTCCCAGCCTTTGGTGATGAGTTTTTACTATCTATTCATGTGATTCCACACTGTCTCTTCATTTGTGAGCCTGAGTAATCTGTTTATGTATTTATTTATATATTTTTTTCTCTTCTTTCTAGGGACCTGAGACTGTTGGAGCGCCTGTGTGTAGATTTTTGTTTTCCACAAACATAAATTTGTTTATTTCATTGTTTCGTATGAATTCCTGATTATATAAAGAACAGCCAGTTTAAAACTCAAATGTCGTGGTTTGTATTTTGCTGTTTTAGGGATCTCCCGGTAAACCTGGCATCCCAGGAGACGAGGGGAACATCGGCCCTGAGGTCAGTGTCTTCATATGAAGTATAATTTTATAATGTATTAATAACAACAGCAAAGTTCATTTTTCAGTATTAAATGAACACCTTAGGATCCTATCTATCTTACACCCTGCACAAGGTGCGTCACGATGCTCATTGCTATCTTACACCCCGCCAACAGTCTATTTTCCTCGTTTAAATAGCAACAGTGCTTCTGAATAAATCTAATTTCTGGCGTATTGCTATCTTGGCAGTGAATTGTCCACACAGGTGCATCCCCAATTCAGGTACATCCCATAGTCACAGCCAGTGCACCTGGCTCTTAAAGGGAATGGCAAGTGACATGCTGATTGGTTTATTTTGCACATAAAGCCAAAAAAACAGACCCATGAATAATTCATTAACTAATTAAAATAATTGGTGCATGCCTTTTGTGCTTTTTTGAGCTGCGCAATGTGTACTTTTCCCGTCGTTATGATAGCAAAGACACACTAACATTCCCTACATCAAGCTGGACAGTGCACACAGTTAAACCACCTGGCATCATCTTTGCAACCAAAACCTAGAGCAAAGCAACCATAACAAATGACCAAAAGCTTTCCTATAGCAACACCTTAGCAGCAACCTAGCAACACCTTAAGAACCAACTCCTATAATATAACGACATCTTAGAAGGCATGTAGCAACACCTTAGAAACCAACTCTTATACCAAAGCAACACGTTAGCAAATGCTTAGCAGCACATTTGCAACCAAAACCTATAACAGGCACACCATAGCAACCAAAACTTAAAGCATAGGAACCATAACCTATAACCAAAAGCTGTCCTATAGCAACACCTTAGCAGTTACCTAGCAACATCTTAGCAGCCACCTAGCTAAACAGATTTTAATTTTAGGTGCCATTCTTTACCCATTCAATGCTTCTGTATCTGATGTTTTAACAGGGACCTCCTGGACCAAGAGGATCCAACGGACTTCCAGGACCTCCAGGCCCACCAGGACCCCCTGGACCTGCAGTAAGAACAAATAACACTTTATTTGATATATTTAACCTAATATTTCTGGTCTGTTTTAATGAGATACGCTGTGAATTGCATGAACATTTTAATATGATACACCCTGTATCGTGATATAGGAGTTATAGTTTGATATATTGCAATGCTGTAAGCAAGACAATAGACTGTGATCAGAAACCTACATTGTATTTTTTAAAAATCGAGAATCGATACAGTCGATACATATTACAATATCACAATATTTGATGTATTTGATATATATTGATACATTATTACCCATCTGTTAGATGTGTAGTAAGCATGGTTGGTGGTATTTAAGCCTTCTTAACTTGAAAAATTGGAAAACTATGGACACCAAATTGATAGTAAACGGAACAGGTGTGAGCGATCATAAGCTGGGGGAGCGGGAACGCTATCACGTGTGAATGCATGCTGGGAATTGGAGTCTTTCTCGAGTCCAGAGCAGGCCAGATTTAGGCCACATTATTATTTTTGTATTTTGTATTACTATTATTTTTTTATCGTATGAACTAAGTCACAGATAAGTTCTTCATGGCTGTGGGTGTAGGGAGTAAAAGCTTTATAAAGCAGAGGTTCTGCTGTTCTGCTGCTAATTCTCTGTGCTGCTGTGTGGGGTGGTGGGTAGCTGTAAATTTAAAGCTGTGCTGAACATGTGGGTGTGTTTGTGTGTTTTATCGTATTTTAATGAAAGCTTACACACATGTGTACATTTGATGTAATTGTAACTGCCCTGTGTGCTGTAACTGTGCTGTTTTGTGTCTGCTGTAACTGTGCTGATATTAGGTGTTTTCTGTATTTGTATTGCTTTAGTGTTTTTATGTGTAAATGTGCCCTATTTTTGTGTCCCTATCTGTGCTGGTGTGAGTATGTTGTGTTTGTATTTGCTGTGTTGTGTTGCGATTGTATGTGACGTAACTGTGCTGTGTTGTGTGTGATGTTACTGTGCTGTGCTGTAACTGTAGTGTTTTTCTGCACTGCTGTAAATCTACTACAGTTCTGTAGGTGATGTAACTGTAGTTTGCATGTGCTATAACTCTGTTGTGTTTGTGTCTGCTGTAACTGTGCTGACGTAACTGCACAATTTTGGGTGTGATGTTACTGTGCTGTGCTGTAACTGTGGTGTGTTTGTGTTTGCTGTAACTGTGCTGTGCTGTAACGATGCTGTGTTTGTGTGTACTGTAACTGTGGTGTGTTTGTGTGATGTAACTTTGCTGCCTGTGCTCTGTGTGCTGTAACTGTGCTGTGTCTAGTAACCATGCTGTAACTTTGCTGGTGTATCTGTGCTGTCTTTGTGTCTGCTGTTTTTTGTCTGCTATACTTGTGCTGCTGCAACTGTGCTGTGTTTGTGTGTGCTGTAACTGTGCTGGTATATCTGTGTTGTGTTTGTATGTATTGTTCTGTTTTTGTGTGTGTGCTGTAACAGTGCTACTATAATGGTTCTGTTGCATGTGTGCTGTGTTTGTATGTGCTGTAACTGTGCTGGTGTATCTGTGTTGTCTGTATGTACTGTATTGTGCTGTGTTTGTGTATATTTTACCAGTGCTACTGTAACTGTGCTGGTGTATCTGTGTTCTGTTTGTATGTGCTATGTTACGCTGTGTTTGTGTGTGCTGTAACTGTGCTGGTGTAACTGTGCTTGTAGGGGTCTGGTGGTGCTGGGAATCCTGAAGGAAGCGGGGAGACTGTGAGTGCTTCAAGGCTTTAATCTTTTCTCTTAAACAGCAGCAAAATCTGCCCAAACCTTATCAACACATTCTTACATCACATCTCTAATTATTCATTAAATACACAGTTAAATAATGCATTTTATTAAAGGTCAATTAAAACAGTTTATGTATTAAAATAGTTTATTATACAAAGGATTACATTGGACTATTCATGAGTATCTGTGCCCATTTAGACTGCGTTTCTGATCTGTGTGTGTGTGTGTGTGTGTGTGTGTGTGTGTGTGTGTGTGTGTGTGTGTGTGTGTCAGCAGTGTCAGACGATGTGTCCTGCTGGACCTCAGGGACTTCCAGGGCTTCCAGGCATGAAGGTAGGAGTTTAAGGGCGAAGGATATTACATAATAACTTCATTTACATAGCAACCCTTTGGCAAACACCTAGCAACACCTTAGTAACCACCTGGCATCAGCTTTGCAACCAACACCAAATCAACCAAAACCTAGAGCAAAGCAACCATAACCCATAACCAAATGTTATCCTGTAGCTATCCTATATCCACACCTTAGCAGCCACCTAGCTACACCTTAGGAACCAACTTATATACTGTAGCAACTCCCTAGCAGCCACCTAACAACACTTTAGGAACCAACACATATAGCATAGCAACATGTTAGCAAATGCTTAGCCTCACATTTGCAACCAAAAAAAAACGGCCACCTAGCTATAATATAGTAACTGTCCACCTAGAAACACCTTAGAAACCAACACCTAAACCATAGCAACACATTAGCATATGCTTAGCAACACCTTTGCAACCAAAATATAGGGCATAGCAACCATACCTTAAAACCAAAAGCTATACTATAGCAACACCTTAGCAGTCACCTAGTTACACCTTAGAAACCAACTCCTATGACACAATACCTCTCTAGCAGCCACTTACCAACACTTTAGGAACCAACACATATACCATAGCAACACGTTAGCAAATACTTAGCCTCACATTTGCAACCAAAACCTATAACAGGCACACCTTAGCAACCAAAACCTAGAGCATAGCAACATTAACCTATAACCAAAAGCTATACTATAAAAAAATAAATACTTAACGGCCACCTAGCTACACCTCAGGAAACAACTCCTATAATATAGCAACTGTCTAGCTGCCATCTTGACACACTTTACAAACCAACACCTATACCATAGCAACACATTAGCATATGCTTAGCAACACATTTACAACCAAAACATAGAGCAAAGCAATCGTAACCTATAACCAAAAGCAACAACTATAGCAACAGAAGCCACCTAGCTGCACCTTGGGAAATAAACTCCTATAAAATAATACCTCTCTAGCAGCCACCTAGCAGCTGCATAAATTTGGGCACCCTTGTTGTTTTATTAATTTAAATACCTTTAGCATTAATTACACCTTTGTAACATTCTCAAAGTACAGAGTTACATAAAAGAGGGAAAAAATACTCAAAACAATGATAGTCCAAGACAATGAGTCCTAAAAAAGAAAATGCCCAAAAAAACAACAATAATCCATGTAATCTTATTTATTCTTAAATTTTATTTTTTAATTTAGTTCTTCTTTAAGTTTTATATTTCCTTTTATTTTTTTCCTTATTTTATTATTATTTTTAATAGTTGTATTATTGTATTTTATTGCTTGCTTTTTAACTTATTTAGATTTTCTTTTATTATCACTACTATTATTTGTATTTTTTATTGCTTTTATTTTTTTTAGTTAACTTATTTATTTGTATTTTTATTTTATTATGTAAAAATTAGTTTTAGCTATTTTTTGTTGTTGTTGTATTAGTCTTATCTTCTTTTGATCTAATTTTTTTATCAATTAAACCAAGCTTTATTATTATTATTATTATTATTATTATTATTTATTTTACTTTTTTTTTTTAGTCTAATTTTATTTTTTATCTATTTTTATATTTAATTTACTGTCATTTTTAAATAATTAAATTTAGTCAATCCCTGTGTTTGTTAATGCTCGGCTACATTGCAAATAAGGGTTGACCTCAATGTACTTCTGAGTTAATACAAAGGTTGATTGATTGATTTATTGATTGATGTAAAGGGATTGTCAAAAAAAGGTATTAAAAATCCAACAATAATCCAAACAAGAAGAAAGTCTCAACAAAAATACCCAAAAATCAAACCAGGGCCCAGCAAGAAACAAACAAAATCAAACAAGCGAAAAAAAGAAGAGAAATATTATCTCACCCAGCTCCTTGATGTATTTCCACAAACAAAATGGCTGCCACACTTCCTGTTTCCTGTTTATTTTCTAAGTAGGGATTACATTCAAAATAAGAGTCTATCTTTTCAAATAAATTGGAAACACTTTCATAATTAGACTCCCCAACTCAACTCAAGGATGATATGTTAAAAAATCATAAAAGAAACCAGGAACTTTACTTTTTCTGTGGGGCAACCTAAAAAACACAATCTGAAATATCTGATAGTATTAATCAATAAAAACAGGTTATATCACAGGTCACCTTATGTGGTGGCTTCCCAACTTAGCAACAAAACCTAGAGCATAGCAAACGTAACATAACCCCCCCCCCCCCTAAAAAAAATAAATAAATAAATAAAATAAAATAAAATTATATATATACTATATATATATATATATATATATATATATATATATATATATATATATATATATATATATATATATATATATATATATATATAAACAACAAACGGAATGGAATTGTTTACTGATCCTCTCTAAAGTGTGAGGTGATTGTTCACTGTTGTGTTTCAGGGACACAGGGGGCTCCCAGGTGTGGACGGGTTGCCAGGTGCTGTGGGTGAAAAGGTAAGATGTAATGTTTCAAAGTAAAAAAGGAAATTAAACTACACTTCCCTCCAAAAGTATTGGAACAGTGGGACCATTGCTAGTGAAAACATTTTAATTTGATGTTAAGAGAAGAAAATGAGACAAAAAAGTAAACATTTCAGCTTTTATTTACAGGTATTTACATCTGGATCTGATACACAGTTCAGAAGATTCAGCACCTTCTGTCTGAACCCACCCATTTTTCTTATGCTCAGTATAAGGGACGGGTGGCAACCCTAGTTCATCATCTGTTATTTAGTACACCAGTGACGACTTTCTTCTTCAGGACATTCATGCAAACAGTTGTTCAGGCTATGAACAATATTTGTGCTCTTATGGTTTTTATTGATTTTCTATCTTACTCCTCTAACTATAAATACACAGTCTGCATAGATAAAACACCAAAACCCAAAGCTGAGTGTAGACATAGACATTGTTAATTGTTTGAATAATTAATGTATCAGGACACACTTAGGCAAAGAAAAAAATACACCTGATAATCACATGATTATACTATGATCCAATACTTTTGCTCATAAAAAATGTGTTGGTTCAGAAAGAAGGTGCTGAATCTTCTGAACTGTGTATCAGATCCAATACGTACACAGTAAAATGAGCAGTGCTGGATCAACACCTAAAGTGTAAATTTTACACTACTTCAGAGCATGCCACTATGCTACTATGATGCCACACTACAAAAAGTAAATATTATAGTATTAAAGTGTTAAACTTAGTATTAATTACATTAAATAGTGAAATAAAATAAAGACAAAAACGTATCCTTTTTTATTGTTCAGGTTCTTGGTATTTTTATTTAAAATGCATTACATTTAAACACATTTATAGATATGAATAACGTTGCAGTAGGGTGCAACAGGAGTCATTTCAAACACAACGCAAAACATACTTACTTACTATTGCGTAGTTTAAGGTGGACCAGAAAAAAATCCACCTTAAATGGTAGCTACAGAAGTTATCTAGCTTACCTACATGCTGGGACTTCAAACGACAGAATTTAACAATCATGCCATTTAGCTGGATAGCTTGTGTTGGTTTCCTGAAAGAACTTTTCAATTTCACCTCAGCTAGCTAGCTAAATACTTAACTTTAGGTTGTTTCTTGTGATAAGTTGCCCGTTTCACGTAAGCTAAGGCTAGCTAGCTAGCTAGGTTAGCTAATCTAACCTTTTCTGGCATGAGGTTCCCCATTTAACCCAAGTTAAAGCTAGCTAATGCTATGCTTTTTGTTTAACTTGTTTAGTTGTTTAAGAGAGCGTTGGTTAATTCTTCTCCTCAGCTAGCTTAGCTTGGCTAGTTTTTCACCTCAGCTAGTGTTAGTTAGGTTAGCGCACTAGCTAACTAACTAACTAACTAAAGGAGCCCAAAAAGGATTCCACAGGATTATTAAAAATGCATTTAAACAATATTTAGAATTAAAAAACACATTTAATACACGGTAAAACAATACAAAATATTTTTAATGTCACTACTTATCAAATTTGAGAGATTGAGGGGAAAAAAGACACACCTGTTCACAAAGAAAATGGCAGCTGACAAACTTTGAGTGTAGCAAATACACTGGGAGGAAGTTAAAATGTGTTAACTCTGGCAAATAATTCCAACGTTATGTGAATTTTAACACTGAGAGATGTACATCACCATGACACTGTGTATAATTAATTACTGTTAATCAATATTATTAACACTACGTCTTTTTGTTTTAAAATTTGCATTTAACTTATTTTACTAAAATTCTGTTTTAGAATTTTGGATCCCCTTTGGCATCATTATTACATCAAATCAAAGTAATTTCTAAACTAGCAAAATAAAAAAAATGCTACCCATCTGAAATGTATATCCCTTCCTCTTCTTTTTAATTGTTTTCTTTGTTTCCATTTATTTACTAGTTTTAGGAAGGTAGTGGTTTACGCAGTAATTTTTTCAAATAATGAACACGCAGGGAGTCAAAAAATGATTACACTTTGATTTTAACACTATAGATTTTACTGTACACCTTTAAATACCTGGAAATAAAAGCTGAAATGTTGATTTTTTTTTTTGTATCATATTTATCTTTAAATGTTAAACCCAAATTTGTTCAGTCTACAGCAGATATAATGTGATTGGTCTTACTGGTCCCATATTTTTAGAGGGGACTGTATGATAGGGAAAACTGTACAACTAAAAGGAAGCTTTAGTACCCTGTTTTTTTTTTATTATTCAATACAAGATTCTTTGCGATTGAACACTGTGTACAAGGCTGTGGCTTGTCATACTTCTGAAACAGTTAATCCTTGACTTTTTTGTCTGATGTTCTAAAGAATGTCTTTGTCTTTTATTTAAAGGGAGATTCAGGAGTGGCTGGAGAGCCCGGTCCTCCAGGACGTCCAGGAGAGGATGTAAGAGATCTCTAAACATACTGTTCTTTTCTTTGAGAAACACTTCAGCTTTCATTTTCCTGCAGTCCATCCCTGACATCCCTGTTTCTATTGTCTGAATCCAATCGATATGAGTTTTATATTTCTTATAGTGTAAAATATTCTCTCAATTTCACACTTTGCAGGGTCAGAGAGGACCTATTGGATACCCTGGAGACCATGGAGATAAGGGAGATCGGGTAAGAGCTTCGAGGAGAAGATAAGAAAAAAAACACACATTCTCGTTGAATCTATTGAGAGCCTTTAAAAACTGTATACTAAGAAAATACATGTCTGAATGAATAAATACATAGAGTTTATAAACTCTGCAAGTACTGTAGTAATATTTAGCTACCAATCAGTAGTCACTAACAGTAATATTAACCAATTAGTAGTCTGTAACAGTAATACTAACCAATCAGTAGTCAGTAACAGTAATACTAACCAATCAGTAGTCAGTAACAGTAATACTAACCAATCAGTAGTCAGTAACAGTAATGCTAACGAATCAGTAGTCACTTACAGTAATACTAACGAATCAGCAGTCACTAACAGTAATACTATCCAATCAGTAGTCAGTAACAGTAATACTAACCAATCAGTAGTCAGTAACAGTAATACTAACCAATGAGTAGTCAGTAACAGTAATACTAACCAATGAGTAGTCAGTAACAGTAATACTAACCAATCAGTAGTCAGTAACAGTAATACTAACCAATGAGTAGTCAGTAACAGTAATACTAACCAATCAGAAGTCAGTAACAGATACTAACCAATCAGTAGTCAGTAATTTTTGTAATTCGTTAGATTATATTTTTGTCAACATTTTGGGTTTATTATCGTTTGGTATTTTTCTAATAATAGTAAATACATAATTCATTTCCTTTTTTTTTGACGGGCGAATAATAAAAGTAACGCGATAGTTACTTTTACTGGTAACTAGTTACTTTTATAGTGGAGTAACTCCGTTAGTAACTCAGTTACTTTTTTGGAGAAGTAACGAGTAACTATAACTAATTACTTTTTCAAAGTAACGTGCCCAACACTGGTAGTCAGTAACAGTAATACTAACCAATCAGTAGTCAGTAACAGTAATACTAACCAATGAGTAGTCAGTAACAGTAATACTAACCAATCAGAAGTCAGTAACAGATACTAACCAATCAGTAGTCAGGAACAGTAATACTAACCAATCAGAAGTCAGTAACAGTAATACTAACCAATCAGTAGTCAGTAACAGTAATACTAACCAATCAGAAGTCAGTGACAGTAATGCTAACACTCGGTAACTGTAATACTAACCAATCAGTATTCACTAACAGTAATGCTAACGAATCAGTAGTCACTTACAGTAATACTAATGAATCAGCAGTCACTAACAGTAATACTATCCAATCAGTAGTCAGTAACAGTAATACTAACCAATCAGTAGTCAGTAACAGTAATACTAACCAATGAGTAGTCAGTAACAGTAATACTAACCAATCAGAAGTCAGTAACAGATACTAACCAATCAGTAGTCAGGAACAGTAATACTAACCAATCAGTATTCAGTAACAGTAATGCTAACGAATAAGTAGTCACTTACAGTAATACTAACCAATCAGCAGTCACTAACAGTAATACTATCCAATCAGTAGTCAGTAACAGTAATACTAACCAATCAGTAGTCACTTACAGTAATACTAACCAATCAGCAGTCACTAACAGTAATACTATCCAATCAGTAGTCAGTGACAGTAATACTAACCAATCAGCAGTCACTAACAGTAATACTATCCAATCAGAAGTCAGTAACAGTAATACTAACCAATCAGTAGTCAGTAACAGTAATACTAACCAATGAGTCGTCAGTAGCAGTAATACTAACCAATCAGTAGTCAGTAACAGCAATGGTAACCAACCAGAAGTCACCAAAAGTGATACTAGCCAATCAGTTGTCAGTAACAGTAATACTAGCAAATCACACGTCACTAACAGTAATACTAACAATCCACACTCAGTAACAGTAATGCTGACACTAAGTAACAGTGATACCAGCCAATCAGTAGTCAGTAACAGTAATGCTAAAACTCTGTAACAGTAATACTAACCAATCAGCTCTTAATAACCGTAATGCTAACCAATTAGCACTCAGTAACAGTAATACTCACATGCAGTAACAGTAATACTAACCAATTAGCATTAAATACCTGTAATACTAACAAATAGTATTGCTGACACTCAGTAATATTAATACTAACCAATCAGCACTTAGTAACAGTAATTCTGACACTTAGCCACAGTAATACCAGCCAATCAGCAGCCAGTAACAGTAATACTAACCAATCAGTAGTCAGTAATACTAACCAATTAGCACTCAGTAACAGTAACACTAACCAATCAGTAGTCAGTAACGGTAATACTAACCAGACAGTAGTCAGTAATACTAACCAATTAGCACTCAGTAACAGTAACACTCACATGCAGTAACAGTGATGCTAACCAATTAGCATTAAATACCTGTAATACTAACCAATCAGTACTCAATAACAGTAATAGAACCAATCAACATCAGTAGCAGTAATGATAGCAAATCCTTCAGCACTGAGTAGCAGTTATTATAGACAACCAATCAGCACTTTTGCTGGCATTTTTATCCAAAACTCCTGATATGACCCAGAGAAGACAAGATAAAAGAGAATCAAACACACCTTCAGAGACTATTGGAAAAAAGGAGGAGAGAATATTTGCACTTAACAAAATGCTAATAATGCTATCAGTGAATCCATTCAGTAAGGGCCGGTTAGCATAATCACTGTTCCTGTGTATGACATTCATTTTAGCAGTGTTAGCATATCTGTTCAATTACATCCACTGATTCCAGCAGTGTGTACTGTACAGCAGAGAACCATCAGACCACAGCAGAGCTTAATCAGCGTTTAAAACTCAGTACTGCAGCTGTGTGGAGCGAACAGAGCAAGGTCACAGAATACGAAAAATATAAAAAATATGAGACACCCTTAAATTATGAGTTTCTTTAATTTGACCAAATTGAAAATATCTGGAATATAATCAAGAGGAAGATGGATGATCACAAGCCATCAAACCAATTCATTTCTGAGAAGCTACTCCCTGCATCACCTAATTAAACAAACTTCATCAACCATGCAGTTATTATTATACAATGGGAAGCTCTTGTTGTATCCATTTCCTGTATGCTTGAAACATCTTACATTACTAAAAGAGCATAGCTGATTAGCTGGTTAGCTTTGTGCGCTTAGCCTAGCCAAAAACATGTGGAAAATTAATAAAGTGCAGCTCATGCACCAATGTTTTCCTCTATTTTCAGGGACCTCCTGGTTTCAACGGTATTCCTGGACCCACCGGACCTCCAGGAGCTCCAGTAAGTGTTCAGAGCTTCATTGATTGGATGATTCTGAATCAGCTAGCTCTGAGCTCATGTGGTATTTATGAGCAGGGTGGTCAGCAGTGGTCAGCTCTCTATACTCAGATCATCTCAGAATAGAGAGCAGTGCTCCAGGTCACTCCACGCCTGAGGAAATGTTCTGTGTGTAAAGGTTAGATTGCCTCAGGTAAAGTCAGGTAGAGTCAGTGTTACTGAGCGGAATCGGATTTAGCCTCACTTTAGTAAAGCGAACATGTGAACACTTTTTCTTGGACAATACATCTGTTTAAAAGGACAGAGAGGAGCTACAGGACTCAAAGGAGACACGGTGAGATCACATTTAAATTAGCTAAAGATTTATATCAGATCTGGTGAGATATGATCAAACATAATGACAGCAATACTGTAATAGTGATGATGATAGTGATGTTAATGATGGAAGTGATAAAGGTGACAGTGATGATGAAAGTGATGATAGAGATGAAAGTAATGGTGATGAAAGTGATGAACGTGATAGTGATGATGAAAGTAATTGTGATGAAAGTAATAGTGATGATGATAGTGATAAGGATGATGAAAGTGATGATAGTGATGATGAAAGTAATAGTGATGAAAGTGATGTTCATGATGAAAGTGATAGTGATGAAAGTGATGATCATGGAAGTGAGAGTGAAGATGAAAGGGATGGTTATGATGAAAGAAATTAAATTAATAGTAATACAAGTGATAAGGATGATGAAAGTGATGATAATGATGATGAAAGTAATAAAGATGAAAGTGATGGTCATGATGAAAGTGACAATAGAGATGCTGATGATGATAACAGCGATGGTGATGAAAATTAAGATGACAGAGAAAATAAAAGTGACGATGATACTGATAGTGATGAAAGTAATTATAGTAATAGTGATAAAAGTGATAGTGATGTTAAAAGACAATGATACCAATCGAACGTGATGATAGTGATTACTGATGATAGTAATGATGACTATGGTAGTAACTATGGTGGAAAATAATGATAATGTTGATTAATGTGATGATAATGACGGTGGTGATGAAACTAATAGTGATGATAGGCATCTGTTTAAAAGTGATATATGTATTTAATTTGTTTCATTATATATTGGACTGAAAATGATTGAGGGACATTCCAGGATTTTGGTACATTTCAGGGTTGGTCACTTCTGAAAATTTGATCTTCAATTTGATCATTTTTAGTCATATATTTATTAAATACAGGTAATAGACTATCAAAAAGTTTGATTCGTCAAGCTCAGGTATCAAAGCAGCTTTTTAAATTAGATTATGCAATATATCTGGTAACTTACAGTAACAGGGTTGTGAGTAACAGGGTTGTAAATCTAGGCTAAGTTGTGTTTTAACCCCAGGAACAGATGCTAACTGTAAAATTTAGCTATGTATACAAGATCAAGGACAAACATGGTTATATAAGTATATAAAGTAAATTTTTTGACTCATTATTAGTCTTACAATATGAGTAAGAAAATGTCCTTGTGATGTCACTTCCTTTGTGCCAGTAGACAAATATTTTTAACTCTTTTCTCTGCAGGTAAAATTCCTTATGGTAACAGGGTTGAGCGCATGTTGTGGGACACAAATTAATAGCATAAAAACTGTAACATGCAAAACAGTGTAGACCAAAGAAGTTGTTTTCATAAGTAAAGGAGATGCATATCAACAATATACGAGAGGAAGTCATTTATTTAGAGCTTATTTTAATTGTTAAATTTGCCAAAGGAGTTGGTCACCCAATGTGTGGGACAAGAGAAAGCGGCCATTTTTTGAGGTGGTCCAAAGGTATTCGGTCTTTTGAATAATATCTAAGGAGCTTATTTTTCCACCATATTTTACAGTTTGTCTTATAACACGTACATTTTTCACAAAAAATAGTCGTTTAGATATTTTGGATATGTACATTTGAAATTTAAGTGGTGGGACAGGAAATGTACCAAAATCCTGGAATGTCCCTTGATTGGATGGTTGGATGATTGGTTAATTGATTGATTGATTGATTGATTGTATAATTGCCACACAATCAAAGAAATTAATGAAATGAGTATTATATCAAATTAATTTTAAAACTATGCATATCGCTGCTGTCCAGTGAAAAACAAGTATCTCCAAACCGCAACTTAACAGTAGAGAGAAAAAATAAACTTTTAAACTTTCAATGGACGTCAATGTAAAAAGAGTTTATTTTAGGTCATTTTGAAGAGTTTCTATTGGTCCATTCATCAAGATTTTTTTTTTAAGAAAATGTAAGGGACAGTTTGTCTGTTCAAATTATGTGCAGTAAAAAATGTAAAAAATGGAGATACTTGCTTTTCATTGGACAGCAATGATAAAATGTTTGTAAACTGGGTGTTGAAAAAATAAATAATTTAGCATCATAGGCTATTCACGCTATTTACCTTAAATATTTTTATTATGAAGTCAATCACAAATTGTGCTGAATTGTTGTTGTTTATGTGATGTAATGTGATGATGTGATGAATTATTATGTGATGTATTGTTTAATAGGGTGTTGAAGGAATCCGAGGACGTGATGGACATCCTGGACCTAAGGGTGATGATGTAAGAGTTCTTTCAGTCTCTGTTTCCATAATGGTTCAGAATGTGATTTATGATTGTAATCTGTAATCTGTAATCTGTCAATTGGAAAACTCGTTTTAATGTTAACCATAACTTTATTTTTTAAGTCATTGTAGAGAATTTCTATTCGTCCATTTATCATGAAATACTGATATAATATAAAGCAGAGCTTTCAGTCTAAAGCTCTGATGTAGATAAAGTCCTGTTACTCACTGTGTTTTCTGTACTGCAGGGTGCAGCTGGTCCTTCAGGACAGAGAGGAGCTACAGGACTTAAAGGAGACACGGTGAGATCACATTTCATTTAGCTTCAGATTTATATCAGATCTGGTGAGAATTCATCAAACATAATGACAGCAATACTGTGATAGTAGTGATGAAAGTGATGAAACTGAAAGTAATTGTGATGAAAGTGATGAAAGTGATAGTGATGATGGAACTGATGATAGTGATGAAAGTAATAGTGATGAAAGTGATAGCAATGAAAGTAATTGCAATGAAAGTGATGAAAGTGATAGTGATGATGAAAGTGATAGTGATAATGAAAGTGATGATAGTGATGAAAGTAATAGTGATGGAAGTGATAGTGATGATGAAAGTGAAAGTGATAATGAAAGTGATGATAGTGATGAAAGTAATAGTGATGAAAGTGATAGTGATAAAAGTAATTGTGATGAAAGTGATGGTCATGATGAAAGTGATAGTGATGATGAAAGCGATGATAATGATGAAAGTAATAGTGATGCAAGTTATAGTGATGATAAAAGTAATTGTGATGAAAGTGATGGTCATGATGAAAATAATAGTGATGAAAGAAATTAAATGAATAGTGATGAAAGTGATAGTGATGATGAAAGTAATAGTGATGATGAAAGTGATGAGGATGATGAAAGTGATGATAGTGATGATGAAAGTATTAATGATGAAAATGATGATTAAAGTGATAGTGATGAAAGTGATGATCATGGAAGTGATAGTGAAGATGGAAGAGATGGTCATGATGAAAGTGATAGTGATGAAAGTGATGATCATGGAAGTGATAGTGAAGATGGAAGAGATGGTCATGATGAAAGTGATAGTGATGAAAGTGATGATCATGGAAGTGATAGTGAAGATGGAAGAGATGGTCATGATGAAAGTGATAGTGATGAAAGTAATGATCATGGAAGTGATAGTGGAGATGGAAGAGATGGTCATGATGAAAGTGATAGTGATGAAAGTGATGATCATGGAAGTGATAGTGAAGATGGAAGAGATGGTCATGATGAAAGTGATAATAGAGATGCTGATGCTGATAAAGCAATGGTGATGATGAACATTAAGATGACAGAGAAAATAAAAGTGACAATGATGATACTAATAGTGATGAAAGTAATGATAGTAATAGTGATAAAAGTGATAGTGATGTTAAACGAGGCGATGATACCAAATGAATGTGATAATAGTGATTACTGATGATAGTAATGATGATTATGGTGGTAACTCTGGTGACGAAAATAGTGTTGATTATTGTGATGACAATGACGGTGGTGATGATACTAATAGTAATGATGATGATGATGATGATGATGATGATGATATTGATAGTGATGATGATGATGATGATGATGATGATATTGATAGTGATGATGATGATGATGATGATGATATTGATAGTGATGATGATGATGATGATGATGATGATGATGATGATATTAATAGTGATGGTGATGATGATGATGACAATGATGGTGATGGTGGTGACAGTGATGGTGATGATAATAGTAATGATAATAATTGTGATGATGATGATGATGATGATGATGAAGATGAAGATGATGATGATGATGATGATGATGAAGAAGATGATGATGATGATAGTAATGATGAGGATGATATTGATAGTGATTATATGGATGATGACAGTGATGGTGGTGGTGACAATGATGGTGATGATAATAGTAATGATAGTAATGATGATGATGATGATGATGATGATTATGATGATGATGATGATGATGAAGATGATGATGATGATGATGATGATGATGATGATGATGATGAAACTGTACTGGTTGTAGGGAGAGCCAGGGAAGAACGGAGCAGATGGTCCTGTTGGTCTTCCAGGAGAGAAGGTAAGTGTTACAGTCTGCATCATATTATTTAGCACTAATGAATTTCAGAGTTTTGATGAATTCTGGTAAATTATGTATATTAAAATGTGAACAGTAGGGTATTAAGATTTTAAGGTTCTCGTGTGTTCGTGTAACAGGGGGAACCTGGATTGCCTGGAGCCGTTGGAGTCAGAGGCATTGTGGGAATTCCAGTAAGTGTATTAATATGTAACCTAGTGCTGGGTGGTATACCAATTTATAATTTGGAACTGGTATGCATTCTTCACATACCGCCATACCACTAGGGCACTGCAGACCACCGTGTAGAAGCACACAGCTCGCTAGATAATGTTAGCCAGTTAGCATAACAAGCTAACACACTGCAGTGACTGGAGTGAGAGGAATGAAATTACTCAATCGATCCACAGCAAGTGATAAAACTCCCTAAAACTCTGGTGCAAATAAACTTCAAGAGCAGTAACTATAGTCCTGCTTAAATATAAGATAATTTTAATGCACACTGAATTTAATATATTTGTTAACTTGAGAAAGAAGGGAATTGTGGCTGATTTTAATACTGAAATGCCTCGAATAGCTTCAATAATAATATGTTGTACATTAATATTAAACTTGTGTCTTACTTGTGCAATAGAGCTTTTGTGAAATATATCTTTGAATACTTAAATACTACCAGTAAGAAGGCTTGGTAGACAAACATTTAAACATGTACATTATGGCCATTCTTCATCTCTGGAGGAGGATCATATCTGTGATATACAGGGGTTGGACAATGAAACTGAAACACCTGTCATTTTAGTGTGGGAGGTTTCATGGCTAAATTGCAGCAGCCTGGTGTTCAATCTTCATTAATTGCACATTGCACCAGTAAGAGCAGAGTGTGAAGGTTCAATTAGCAGGGTAAGAGCACAGTTCTGCTCTAAATATTACAATGCACACAACATTATGGGTGACATACCAGAGTTCAAAAGAGGACAAATTGTTGGTGCACGTCTTGCTGGAGCATCTGTGACCAAGACAGCAAGTCTTTATGATGAATCAAGAGCCACGGTATCCAGGGTAATGTCAGCATACCACCAAGAAGGACCAACCACATCCAACAGGATTAACTGTGGACGCTGTAAGAGGAAGCTGTCTGAAAGGGATGTTCAGGTGCTAACCCGGATTGTATCCAAAAAACATAAAACCACAGAATTCAATGTGCACCTCAACTCTCCTGTTTCCACCAGAACTGTCCGTCACCTCAATAAATTATTGTGCTCTAAAACCAGGTGTTTCAGTTTCATTGTCCAACCCCTGTATGTGTGAACCTAGAAATACTGAAGATGTTTGTCTTGTGTCTGTAATGTAGGGGTTACCAGGAAAGCAAGGACTTGTGGGAGCTGTTGGTCAGAAGGTGAGCATTATTATCTTACACAGTGAATAATACAATGTGAGCAGCCAAGCCACGATTCACAGTGTACTCATGTTTATGTGTGTGTGTGTGTGTGTGTGTGTGTGTGTGTTACAGGGTGACACTGGAGCTGAAGGTGCTGTAGGTCCAGCTGGCATCCCTGGAAAACCTGTAAGTTTAATCTTTATTAATATTAATTTCAAAAATCACTATATGGCTCAAAGTGGTCCAGCAGACTAAAGTGCTGTCACTATGATCGGGAGATCACTGGTTCGAATCCCGGTAAAATACAGGTGCGCCACTAGCTGATTAAAACCCTGACAACAGTCAACAGTCAGCAATCCTCCTGTTACTGTTTATGTGGCTTGCCATCAGCTGCCAGAGTCCTGAGAGAGCACAATTGGTCTTTCTGTCTCTCTGGGTGGGTACAGTAGTAGATGGCGCTCTTTCTCCTCATCACTCCTAGGGTGATGTAGATCAGCACAAGACTGCGTCTGTGAGCTGATGTATCAAAACCGAGTCGCTGTGATTTCCTTTCGAGCGTTAGCGCAGTGATGCTAATCGGCAATGCTGCATCAGACTGAAACTGATTATTACCTGTTCTGGGTTTTATAATTTTTTTGGTTGTTACAGATCTTCTAATCATCTATTATTATGTATTGATTGATTATATTTAATATATTGTAAATATTAAATGCTTTGTTACCATAACAAGCAGTTTAAATTAATCTATTGTAATTTCCACAGGGTGAAACTGGAGCTCCTGGACAGGATGGAGTCCCTGGAGCCAAAGGAGCCACTGTATGTAGACTTTAACTATAAAACCTGCCTATATAATAAATATTATTGTATTAAATCATCTCAGTCTATTTCTCATCAATAGATTGATAAAGTCAATAGCATTTACTGTATTGTCTTTCCCCCCTGATATCTGATATTTGCACTTGTAGTTATTGGCACCTTCTGGTGATTGTTGTGGTTATTACAGTTTACCACACTGGTGGAAGATCGAACAAATATGAAAATATAAAAATATAGAATTCAATTTTAATATTTTGAGAATTAGGTAATGGATACAGACAATATGTCCAAATGAAAGACATGCACAGCCTATACAGTCCCTTTAGACAAAATGATAAAAATGATTAAATGCTTAAAATGATCATTTTTGGTCCCACTTTTAATACATTTATGTAATAACTGTGTAGTTATACATTAACAACCATGTAATAACAGTGTAACTACTGGTAAACTATGCATTGGTATAGATTTATTACAGTTGTGCTTGTTATGTAATTACACATGTGTGTCAATGTCAATTTTGCCTTCTGATAGATCATTTATGAAAGTTTATGAGCTGTTTATTGGATGACTAACATTGTTTAAAGATAAATCTAACAAATTTCTACATATTTTAATATGCTGTATTATTTATTATTTATTTTTGCTTAAGGGTGAGACAGGAAAGCAGGGTCCAGTTGGCGCCACAGGAGCCCAGGGCCCCACGGTGAGTCCATCAAAGAACCAGAACTAAAAAATATTTATTACATTAAAATGACAGGAATGTAATGTTTTTACAAATGTTTTCTCTTTAATAAAAAATAGCAACATTTTCTGTAATTTTACACAATTTTCCCACCCTCTGTTTTAATGAGTTTCAAATTCAAACACAGTTTCTACAGTAACTGCAAGAAAATATAAAAAAAAATACATGTAAAAGACCAGTTAAGTAAAAACGGCAACTTAGTATTCAACAATATATGGAGAAAAAAAATAGTTTTAACAGACATTTTTGGTACCCCTGCTGCCAAAAAAAAAAACAAAAACAAGTATCTCCGAAACAGCAACTTTACAGAAGATAAAAAAAAACATTTAAACTTTCAATGGAAGTCAATGTAAAATAAGTTAATTTCAGGTCCTTTTGGAGTATTTCTATTGGGCTGTTCTTTAAGAAATCTTGGCACGATGTAAGGGACATTTTTTGTGTTCATATTATGTAGTAAGCTAATAATCGACAAAAATGTAGTTGCTTGTTTTTCATTGGACAGTGATGATGTGTTGTAAATTCTCAATTTCAGTCATATTTATTTATCCTATACTCAGCTTTGCAGAATCAGAACTGTCTGAAAGATGATTCATGGTTGTTTTAAATGTTCTCCACAGGGTGAGAAAGGAGATCGGGGTATGATGGGTCCTCGTGGAATCAAAGGTCACACAGGTCACAAAGGAGATCAGGTGAGTTTAAGAATGCTCATTATTGTCATTATTAACCTCGGTCAGTTCAGACACTGCAAAATACAGGTGCGCCACTGACTGCGCCATCAGCTACCAGAGTCCTGAGAGAGCACAATTGAGAGTCTTGCTCTCTCTGGGTGGATACAATAGGTGGCGCTCTTTCCCCTCATCACTCCTAGGGTGATGTGGATCAGCACAAGGCTGCGTCTGTGAGCTGCTGTATCAGAACCGCGAGTTGCTGTGCTTTCCTGCCTCTTAAAAGGAATTAGTTGATGTCTTTTGCACGTTTTCAGTTTGCACAAGATGATGTGAAGTTGATCGGAAGTTTCTCTAGTGTTTTTTTTTTCTCTGGCATCCATTTGAACCCTATTTGATTTTTAAAGGAACCCGGGGCAGGTTTTAACCCCAGTCTATTCCTGACTGTGACCTCACTCAGCTCCCCCTTTAGATCAATACTCTGGGTGATCTACAGCACGCTGGAGGAGATAATGATCAGGTCATTACTGTAGAAGAGGACACGTCCTCAATTAACAGCCCTGGTGGAAATAAAGAGGACGAAGGGAGCTGTGAATAATCGATGGCGGGATCAGCAGTGAGGGAATGGAGTGCTCTCAGGGAGAGGAGGAGGAGAAGAAGTATTGACTGTATGATTGTGAACAGTGCACTGTTAAGAAGGTGCACACGTGGTGCTGTAGTGTAAATGGGAGTGTGTGTAGTGTATATAACAGTGTGTGTGTTGTATTGCAGGGTCCCATAGGTCCAGTTGGTCCTAAAGGAAGTGAGGTAAGTGCTGGAGGACTGAATTAATTTCATTCTTAATTCAGAACCTTAATTTACTGTTCTTCTCATTATTTACTTTATTTCACCTAATTTAACTTCCGTCTGCAGGGTGACCCCGGTGTTAATGGAGAGCCAGGTATTAAAGGTGACCAGGTAGAGTGTCCTGCATTTATTTTAATTCCTAATTATAGCTAAATACTGTATAGTGGTGCATAGAGTTCAGCTGTGTGATTATATAGATTAAATGATTTTTCTATAGTTCTATAGCTTTAAAAACACTAGAATTTGAACCAACAATGCTCAAAAAGATAGGTGTGGAAATCTATCTCAGGAATAATATCACATTCTATGTTAAAATAACATAACATAACATTACAGAACTGGAAGAAACAGGGGCAAGCTTTTAGTGTAGAACTAGCAAAAAAAACAAACAACAAAAAAATCTGTCTGAATATTAAAGTTAAGGACATTAAAATTTCTTCATATTCTGCTTAAACTGATCATTTTTGGCCCCATTTTTTAATAAATGTGTAGTTACACATTAACAATCATGTAATAACAGTGCAATTACAGGTAAACTACTGTAAAAGTGCATTTATATGTAATTACATGTGTGTAATACTGTATGTTTTTTCACATATAACAATGTGTGTGTGTGTGTGTGTGTGTGTGTGTGTGTGTGTGTGTGTGTGAAATAAGTTATGTACACTTCTGTATATTTCTTAAAATGATATGTAATTATAGCATAATACTACAAAGTATATAGACACTAAAACATATATTAATTATATAACCTGTACATCTGTAATAAATATTTAATAATAATTTGTACTTCACCAGTAGTTATACTTTTATTACATGGAAGGTAAATATGTAATTACACAGTTATAAATATATAATGTTTATTTTTAGCCAACATTTTCTTTTGCATTCAAAGCAGCATTTATAACTTTTTATAGGGATAAACAGGTTCAGCTAACAAGGTTGATATAATATTTAAAATATTAGAACATTTCTGTTGTCTAGCCTACCTTAATAATATTCAATAAGGTTTTTATTTTTGTGAAAAGTGTGTATTTGTTAGCTAATAAAATTCTTTCTTTATTTATTTCAGGGTCCCCCAGGTATCACAGGACTCAAAGGAATGGTCAGTTACCATATTCTTTTTTCTTCATTTTTTATCTTTACTACTTAAGATCACTGTAATTCTTCTTCAGCTGCTGGAATATACTGTACTGTGTTTCTGCAGCAAGGAGAGAAAGGACACAGAGGACCTACAGGAGCCGACGGACGTCCAGGACAGCCGGGGCACGAGGGGCTGGCCGGACCCCAGGGGGCCAGAGGCCTGGAGGGGGAGCGAGGACAGCCGGGACCCCCAGGACCCCGAGGATTCCCTGTGAGTCATCCGCCAGGGGTTAAAAACTATTAAATAAATATGAAACATGAGCGGCACAGTATTGTTGTGTTGGAATAGTGCAACAGAGTGTGGGTTCAGAATTGGTATCACTGTTATAAATAGTGAAAAATCGCAACATGTGAATGAGAAATAGTGCACTAGTGCAAAAGTGGGTTTAGAAAATGACGGGCCACTGGTTACAGGACTTCATTAACATAACATTAAAGTAATATTTCATAAAACGTAAAAAATAGCAGTATGTGGACGAACATTGTCCTGTTGGAATAGTGCACCAGAGTGTTGGTTTAGAAAATGCAGGACCTTATTAACATAAGGTTAAAGTAATATTCCATAAATAGTGAAAAAACAGCAACATGTGGATGAGGAATAGTGCACTAGTGCAATAGATGGTTGAGAAAAAGTAGGGCTACTGGTTGCAGGAACCTTATTAATGTTACATTAAAGAAATATACCATAAATAGTGAAAAATAGCAGTATGTGGACGAGCATGGTCCTGCTGGAATAGTGCACCACAGTGAACGTTTATAAAATATAGGGCCACTGATTGCAGGACCTTATTAACATAACATTAAAGTAATATTTAATAAAACATGTAAAATAGCAGTATGTGGATGAGCATTGTCCTTTTTGGTACAGGGCATAAGAGTGTGGGTTCAGTATTGGTATCAGTATTATAAATAGTAAAAAATTTGATTCAAAGATTTAAAAAGTTTATTGTCATGTGCACAGTAAGAAACAAGTTTCCTCGTACAATGAAATTCTTTCTTTGCTCCTCGCCAAATATGCCTCATAAAGATAAAAGTAGAAAATATACAATAAAGAAAGAAATAAACTAAATATAAATATTAAATTGGTGGTAAATTTACATCCAGGATGGAAATATATACATGAAAACAGTAATGTGTTATTGAATAAATAAATAAATAAATAAATAAATAGCAACATGTGGACGAGGAATAGTGCACTAGTGCAATAGTGGGTTGAGGAAAAAGTAGGGTCACTGGTTGCAGGAACCTCATTAATATAATGTTAAATTAACATTATATAAAACATGAAAAAGGCAGTATGTGGACGAGTATTGTCCTGTTGGAATCACTGGTTGCAGGACCTTATTAATGTAAGATTAAAGTAATATTCAATAAATAGCAACATTTGGATTAGGAATAGGGCACCTAGTGCAATAGTGGGTTGAGAAAAATAGGGCGACTGGTTGCAGGACATCATTAATGTAATATTAAATTAATATTTACTAAATAGTGAAAAATAGCAGTATGTGGATGAGCATGGTCCTGTTAGAATAGTACAGTTGAGTGTGGGTTGAGAAAAGTTAGGGTCACTGATTGCATAACAGTCTTTTTACTTGTAGCAATGTTATCATACCATAATCATTATATTTTATCTTAATTGATATTATTAAGACATTAATGTTTTTCTATCCTGTTTGTTCTCCTTAGGGTCCCAAATTTAGTGATGAGAAGATCCGGGAACTCTGTGCAGCAGTCGTTGAAGGCAAGTTTAGCACTAATTTTTTTACCTTGATTTTAATGATTGAGTCTAATTGAGTTGATAGTTTTATTAATTTGATATAAATACTCTACAAATAGTCTTTTTATTTTTTTTATTCATTTTGTTTTGGTCATATGGTGGATCTGTTTTAATCTGGCTGTATATGGAAAACATTAAAATAAAACATTGCATTTAACAATGTTTTACATTTCCATTTTTGGAAGAAATTTATTAGAATAAAAAAAATTAAAATGATAAAAGCTGAAATCTACCACCTTCCAAAAATAGGAGCTGCATCTAAGGTGTATTATTTATAAGTCTGCTCTTACCATTCTGTGGAGTGATACAAATTAATTATACAAAGGAGGAGTTGATTCACACAAAAATTGTGTTTTGTTTCCATTTTTGCCAAGCATGATAATTATTAATTTGCAGATATTATTTTTGCAGATTAATTTGCATATATATATATAGTGTACTTTATGGAAAAATGTATTGGGACACATTTTTTGTGGTCAATCAAAAATAACTTTTTGAAATTGTCATTTTTCAGTGTATTTTTGATATCGTTATATATGTCTGAGGTCCAGTGTGTCGTGTTCACTCTGCAGAACATCTAGATGCCTATAAGAAAGAACTGGCCAAGAAGCCTCTTCCTCTGGGAGCTCCAGGTAAACCAGGTGTAGCAGGACCACCCGGACCCCCCGGACCTGCAGGAGCTGATGGAGTAGTAGGACCCCAGGGAATGCCGGGCCCTCAGGGGCCTCCAGGGTTTTACGGACTTCCAGGAAAGCAGGGACCTAAAGGTACAGTCTTCATTGGAGGAATGTGGTAGTGCTGGAGGCTGGTCCTGCAACACTGCAACAAACACCTTATTAATACCATAGCAGCCATCAATTAACCCCTTAGCAACATCATAACACACACCTAGTAACCACTTAGCAACATCATAGCAACCTAAGATTTCAAAGAAAACATTTAACATCATAGCAACCACTTAGTAATACCATAGCAGCCACCTATTAACCACTTACAACACATAAGCATCTATCTGGGATACCGTAGCCACTACTTAGAGACACCATAGAAATCACCTGGGGTACCAAAGACTTTGGAACACCAAAGAAACCACCTGGATATCACAGAAACCACAGCAACCAACATGAATACCATAGCAACCACTTAGCAACATCACAAAGTAATATAGGATACCATAGCAACCTCTAAAGCACACCAGAGCAACCTGAGTGACCCACTTGTTTACCATAGCAACCACTTGGGAACATCCTAAAGTCATGTAGGATACCGTAGCTATCACTAAGGAACACCAGAGCAACCTGAACAACCCATCTGCATACCACAGCAACCAGCTAGCCACACCATATTAACCACTTAGCAACAACATGGGATACTACAGCAACCATTCAGCAATACCATAGCAACCACCTACAAACCACTTAGCAACATCATAGCAACTAAATCAAATTAACATAGTAATCACTTTTGAACCACAGTATTGAGTTGTAGTCTACTGTGCATTTCCGCTACCACAGAAACCAGCTAGCAACACTGAAGTAACCACATGGTATACCACAGCAACCTCAAAGCAACACCATAGCAGCCACATATTAACTACTTGGCAAAACCATACAAACCAGCTTGCAAAATGTCTAGACCACCTAGAATACCCTAGCAACCACATAGCAACAGTCTAGAAGTAAAATGCTCCAAACATTCTGCATTTTCTTCAGGAAAAAGTGCAATATTTGATTTTAGAGCAGGCACTGTAGAATTCAGAACATTGTAAAAGCTCCAGTTCATTAATCTAACCCCGCTAATGCTTTTCTCATAACTGCAGCTCACCTTCTGATGCTCTACCTCAGACGACACTACAGGGAATGATGATTTTCCACAGTTCTCTCCTCGTGCTGAAACTCAGGGGGTTTTAACATCACGTTTTTACAGAGTTACAGAGTTCAGCTGATGCTCATTATCTCTTCAGCTGGGGAGGAAGAGTGTACTGATAATGAGTTTAGAAATGGAAGTGTAATAAGCAGATAATAATGAGATCATGCTGTGGAACAACATCTCCACTGTTTCATAAATCAACCCAGAACTGCACCAGGAGAGAGAATACATTCACATAAATGTTTCTCTAAAATTGTGCATTGCGAATTTTCCCACTTTCCAATGGAAATCCTCCTCCCCCCTCAAAAGTGTCCCTAAAAACTACTAAAAACGTCCATTTTACGAAAACTGCACAATGTATCGTTCCAATAAGCATTCTGTGCTTCCACATCAAAGTGGTCCAGCAGTCTAAAGTGCTGTCACAATGATCGAGAGATCTCTGGTTTGAATCCCGCTCATGCAGCTTGCCATCAGCTGCCGGAGCCCTGAGAGAGCACAGTTGGTCTTGCTCTTTCTCTGGGTTTGTACAGTAGATGGCGCTCTTTCCCCTCATCACTCCTAGGGTGATGTTGATCAGCACAAGGCTGCGTCTGTGAGCTGATGTATCAGAACCGAGTTGCTGCGCTTTCCTTAATATCTAATATCTCTTAATATTAAACTCCTTAATTACGGCAAGTTTTAGACTCTTTGCCCCGTTTTTCTGTGCTAGAAATGCGCACACTCTCCGCTTTTAGACTCTTTGGCCCATTTTTCTGTGCCAGAAATGCACATTCTGTCCGCTTTTAGACTTTTTGCCCCGTTTTTCTGCGCTAGAAATTTGCACCCTCTCCGCTTTTAGACTCTTTGCCCCGTTTTTCTGCGCTACAAATGCGCACCCTCTCCGCTTTTAGACTCTTTGGCCTGTTTTTCTGCGCTAGAAATGCGCACCCTCTCCGCTTTTAGACTCTTTGGCCCGTTTTTCTGCGCTAGAAATGCGCACCCTCTCCGCTTTTAGACTCTTTGCCCCGTTTTTCTGCGCTACAAATGCGCACCCTCTCCGCTTTTAGACTCTTTGGCCTGTTTTTCTGCGCTAGAAATGCGCACCCTCTCCGCTTTTAGACTCTTTGGCCTGTTTTTCTGCGCTAGAAATGCGCACCCTCTCCGCTTTTAGACTCTTTGGCCCGTTTTTCTGCACTAGAAATGCGCACCCTCTCCGCTTTTAGACTCTTTGCCCCGTTTTTCTGCGCTACAAATGCGCACCCTCTCCGCTTTTAGACTCTTTGGCCTGTTTTTCTGCGCTAGAAATGCGCACCCTCTCCGCTTTTAGACTCTTTGGCCCATTTTTCTGCAATAGAAATGCACACTCTCTCCGCTTTTAGACTCTTTGCCCCGTTTTTCTGCGCTACAAATGCGCACCCTCTCCGCTTTTAGACTCTTTGGCCCGTTTTTCTGCGCTAGAAATGCGCACCCTCTCCGCTTTTAGACTCTTTGGCCCATTTTTCTGCAATAGAAATGCACACTCTCTCCGCTTTTAGACTCTTTGGCCCGTTTTTCTGCTCTAGAAATGCGCTCCCTCTCTGCTTTTAGGCTCTTTGGCCCGTTTTTCTGCACTAGAAATGCGCTCCCTCTCCGCTTTTAGACTCTTTGGCCCATTTTTCTGCATTAGAAATGCGCACTCTCTCCGTTTTTAGACTCTTTAGCCCGATTTTCTGTGCTAGAAATGCGCACCCTCTCTGCTTTTAGACTCTTTGGCCTGTTTTTCTGCACTAGAAATGCACACTCTCTCCGCTTTTAAACTCTTTGCCCTGTTTTTCTGCACTAGAAATGCGCACTCTCTCCGCTTTTAAACTCTTTGCCCTGTTTTTCTGCACTAGAAATGCGCACTCTCTCCGCTTTTAAACTCTTTGCCCTGTTTTTCTGCGCTATAATTGCGCACTCTCTCCGCTTTTGGACTCTTTGGCCTGATTTTCTGCGCTAGAAATGCGCACTCTCTCCGCTTTTAGACTCTTTGGTCCGTTTTTCTGCGCTAGAAATGCGCACCCTCTCCGCTTTTAGACTCTTTGGCCCGTTTCTGACACCTAGCGTTCAAACTTTGAATCTCACATTATAAAAACCTGCTTAACAGCGGGTCAACTTTCATTCTATTTCTAAAATACCTCCGTAGTTTGGACACCCCTGAACTAGACAAAATATATGCAAAGTAAGACAAATATATGTATATTAAGCAAAAAAATCTGCCAATGGGGTAAGCAAAAATTTCTTAGTAAGATTTCTTACAAAAAAGCAATTGCAAAGTCTCAAAATGAGTGAAGTAACACCTAAATCAAGCAGAAAAAGTCACTGTTTTTGGACACAAGAATCAGAATAACTTGATTGCTGCTTGATTGTGCTTATTTTGAGTTCAAATTACTTAAAATAAGGTACAAATTCTAAGTGAGAATGATTAAGATAATTATCCCTAAAATAAACAAATTAATCTAACACTTACAAAATGCTTAGTAAGATAAAAAAAAGTTTTATCAGAGATGAAAATAAGAGTTATTGCCTAAATTTAGAAAATTTAACTTGCTAAGATTTAGTTTTTATTCTGACCAACCAGTTGAGAATTGCTGGTATAAACACTCATCTCCCACTGCTTTGCATGAATAATAATCTTCTCATATGGCTTTTTGAAAGGCAGTTGGTTTGGAGGAGCTTCATGGTGGAACTTTACACACCCCTAAACCTCTGTTCCTCAACGCTTGAGTGTTTTTATCCAATGTGTTTTCAAAATCTTGCTGAAAGAGCAGGTGCTTGTGTTTAACAGGTGATCCAGGAGTTAAAGGTGATAAGGGAGATAAGGGAGTTGGAATCCCAGGAACCCATGGAGAACCAGGACCACAAGGTAAAACCTCATCTTTCTCTATGCTCGCTGTTGACCAGTTCGTTAACATTAATGACATAAAAAGTGAATTAAACACTTGAAAAAATGATCTATTTCACTTTATTTATGCTTTTATTCATTGAGTTTGTGGATGTCATGTTCTTCCAGCATGTTTTCTGACATCAAGAGTTTTTATCATAGAGGTTTATACATTTTTGCTGAATTAAAAGCCTCTTATTTATCAGGACAGACCCTGTAAAACGTGGCTGGATACTTGGCTGGAAACACATTTATTGAAATGTGCAGTGAAGGAAATAATTATTTGATTCCTTGCTCATTTTGTAAGGTTGCCCCCTAAACAGAAATAAAAAAATAACAGTGAGAGATAGAATATCAAAAATAAAATCCAGACAATCATAAATTAGAAACCATATAGACAGAAATAAATATTTGATTTGCTTGACAGTGGGGACAATGTTCTTGGGTCATAGACAGCATTTATCATTCTTCTAACACAGCAAATTGAGTTAATGCCAAAGAGCTCTCAGAGATCTCATCTGACCACAGCACCATCTCCCAATCACTCTCAGAACCATCCAGGTGTTCATTGGTGACTGTGGTTCCAGCTACCTTGAGATCATTAACAAGTTCCCCTTGTGTAGTATTAGGCAGATCTCTCACCTTCCTCATGATCAAGGAAACCCAACAAGTTGAGATTTAGCATGGAGCCCCAGATCGATGTTTATTGACAGTCATTTTGCATTTGTTGCTTTTTTTTACTACTATTGCCCCCACAGTTGTCTCCTTCTCACTCAGTGTCTTATTTATAGTTTTATAGCCCATTCCATCCTAGTGCAGGTCTATGATCTTGTCCCTGAAATCCTTAGAAAATTATTTGGCCCATGTTATAGAGGTTAGAGTCTGACTGATTAAATAAATCTGTGGACAGGAGTCTTTTATAGACAGGTGACAGGCATTTAAGACACCTGTCTTTAATGCAGGTAATGAGTTGATAAGGAGTGTCTAACATGTATGTAGGAACCAGAACTTTTAATGGTTGGTACGGGATCTAATCATACGTATTTCTTGCTGCAAAATGCAAATAAATGTATATAATATATACAATGTGATTATCTGGATTTTATTTTTGATGTTCTATCTCTAACTGTTAAAATTTTCCTACCTTTAAAATTCTTAAGTGGGCAAAATCAGCAAAGGATCAATTAATTATTTCCTTTACTGTACTGTATTAGTTTCCCTAAGCTTTCTGGAATTAGTGTGAAGCATTCTATATAAACCCCAGTCGAACCTCACTTCTCTGTCGCACCTTTGTAGATGGGTGACTTGTAACAGAGGGTATAAAAAAAGAAAAGAAAAGAAAGGAAGAAAAGAAGAAGAAAGAAAAGCAAAATAAAGCAAAAGGCTCACAATAGAAGAAAAGTGAAAAGAAAGCAAAAAAGAAAAGATTATATCTAAAAAAAGAGAAAAATGCGCTTTTTTCACACCTTTTCTCCAATATCCTTGGCTATTAATAGAACTGGCATACATATTAAAACTATATCCATATAAGTATACAATTTAGATAATATATATATATATATATATATATATATATATATATATATATATATATATATATATATATATATATATATATATATATATATATACATACATGTATTTATCATATAAATCTTCCTATCTGCTCTGCAAACATCTACCCCAACTGTAACAAGTACAGTGCCTGAATGAAATGCCAATATAAAGTTCAAGCCAAAATATACAGCTCTGAAAAAAAGAGAGAGCACTTCAGTTTCTGAATCAGTTTCTCTGATTTTGTTATTTATAGGTTTATGTTTGAGTAAAATGAACATTATTGTTTTATTCTATAAACTACAGACAACATTTCTCCCAAATTCCAAATAGAAATATTGTAATTTAGAGCATTTATTTGCAGAAAATGAAAAATGGCTGAAACAACAAAAACAATGCAGAGCTTTCAGACCTCATATAATGCAAAGAAAACAAGTTCATATTTATAAAGTTTTAAATCAAGTTCAGAAATCAATATTTGGTGGAATAACCCTGGTTTTTAGTCAGTTATTTTCATGCATCTTGGCATCATGTTCTCCTCCACCAGTCTTACACACTGCTTTTGGATAACTTTATGCTGCTTTACTCCTGGTGCAAAAATTCAAGCAGTTCAGTTTGGTTTGATGATAAGCTTGTGATCATCCATCTTCCTCTTGATTATATTCCAGAGGATTTCAATTTGATAAAAACTCATCATTTTTAAGGACATTTTTATCCCAGTTTATATGAAATTGAATTGTGCCTAGTATGAACCCCTGAGGTATACCTCAGCAGAGTTCTCTCTGAATTCTGTATTTATGCTGTTGCATTATGCAATATAATCCAACATAATATATAATTATTTTATGTTTAAAAGGACCTCCTGGGAAGCCTGGAATTGGTAAAGATGGCCAAAATGGCGCCAGAGGAGAAGCAGGAACGCCCGGTATCCCAGGAACCCCTGGAACCAGAGGACCAGCAGGACCTCCAGGCCTCTGCGACCCCTCAAACTGCTTCAGACCCCAACCCCTCTACGTCGTCGGTGGAAAGAAGCCCCTCAATATTAAGGGCCCATGAACTTGGTGAAAGATCTTGAAAGAAACCGTCATCCATCATCATTAATCTTCATCATCATTATCATCTCCATCATCAAACAGCCGACTGTGTGGATCTGCGTCCAATAAACCTGAAGAGACTCCATGAGATGTTCCAGGTGAAGCTGCATAAATGGAGGAACCTTCAGACCTTCAGCTGCATAAAGACTTTCAATCTCCACGAAGACAAACCCATATTGATTATTGATTATCCAGAGTGCAGTTATAGCTGCGGTGATGTACGATGTACATACAGGGGGACAGGTGTTTCCATTTTCATACCACAAGCTGGGAATCAGGTGATCAGCTGTAAACCAAAGCCTGTTGTGAAATAATAATTTTGGAGGGTGGGAAGTTTTTTTTTTTTTGTCGATTTACATTTTTTACAAAATTTCAAAAAGTGCCCAATAAAGCAATTGTAATTTTTGCATGTTTGCGCTTCTACGATTTGTTTGATAATAAATGTGATAAATCAGAAAGGATAATGGCATACGTGGATCAATGCTACCAGAGACTAAGCTAAAGTAAACTCAAGTTCACCTAACATCATCAATCTCTGTGGTTCAATGACTGGAACAATTCTGAAATAAAAATTTCTCCATCTCCCGGAAATCAGTGAAGGTTGTCTGTTTGAATGTCTAATTGTTGAGCACTTCATTCTGCTGTGCATTGATTATAGAGTTAAGCCTAAAAACATTTAGGCTACATTCACATTATCAAGCTGAAGTGACTCAAATCAGATTTTTTCATGGCTCAGATTTGAGTCAGTTTCATATGTGGTCCTAAATCGAATATGTATCCAATCCAGGTACATGCGACATAAATGTGAACGGTCAAATTAGGTCATTGATCAAATCATGCGTCTTTTTGCTTTTATGCATAAGCATTAGCATTAGCATTAGCATTAGCGCTACATGCTTCTCTCTCATACCCACACTGCATCTCTTGATGCAGCTGTGCAGCTATAGCTGCAAAAAAAAACAGCAAAAGCAAACCGCCTGGCCTTTTTTCTCCTCCTCGACCTGAGCATGAACTTCAGACCAGCTGTTTCCTGTTTCTCCACTCCAGCAAAAGATGCTCCACATATAAGCTGCTAACAAACTCATCCATTTCCCTTTATAAAGCTATGAGTCTCTCGTCTCTCTAATATGAGGATTTTTGTTGTTGGTGAAGAAGGCGACATTTATACAGGTATCAATATGTAAACGCATGTGAGACGTTTTAGGGACAGATTCGTTCACATTACACATAGATACAGATCACATTTGTGAATGTGAACCGGCAAGGTTTGTGAAGGCCAAATCTGATCTGAAGAAAATAAAATTGGATTTGAAGAATGTGGATTGTAATGTGAACATAGCCTTAGACACTGACACAATTTTCATAATTTGGGCATGCCACCACACTGGATTTGAAATGAAAGAAAATAAGATGCAACTAAAGACTTTTAGGACAAAAAATATAATATGAAGAGTTAAGCAATTGGAACCATTTTTTCTACAAAGCCTCCTCATTTCAGAGGCTCAAAAGTAATTGGACAAATGTACCAGTACTTTAGGAATTGGTGTGCTCTATAATCCTGAATTCCATTTTACTAAGCTCACACACTTGAGTCTGCATTGTTCAACCAAATTAAGAAGAAGACTTACTTGTCCATTGTGTTGGTCGTTGAGCCTAGCTTACATGGAACATGGTAGAAATCATGATACATCATTCTAGTGATGGGAAATTAAAACCGCTATGGATTTTACACATACCCCCACACCACTAGAGGCACTGTGGAGCACCGTGTAGAACAGCACAGCCAAAGAAGCAGATACAGCTCGCTAGCTAACACTAACCAGTTAGCGTAACAAGGTTAGACACTGGAATAATGGTAGCTCAGCTCTGTGGAGTCGAGTCCAATGCTCGTCACACTCTGTCCTGCCTGGAGAGAAATGAGAACAGCACTTTATCTGAGGAGCTCCTGCTGCTGTTCCTCACTGTATGAGTACCGAATCATTCGTTCAAGTAATGGAAGTGATGAAACTCACTAAAACTCTGCATACAAGCTGAAAAAATCTTCAAGAGCAGTAATTATAGCTCTGTTTAAATATATAAATACTGGAGCCTGAATGATAAATGTAATGCACACTAAACTGAATGTATTTGTTAACTGGAAACAAAAAGAATTGTGGCTGATTTTATAAAATAAAATAGAATAGAGTAGCGTTTATAGTTTTTATTGAACTCTTTTTAAGGTCTATTGCTTACATACTTTAGCTGTTTTTCTGCTAATGAAGTCTGATTTCTTCATAGATACAAACATAAGAGTTTCTGAATCAGTTTCTCTGATTTTGTTATTTATAGGTTTATGTTTGAGTAAAATGAACATTGTTGTTTTATTCTATAAACTACAGACAACATTTCTCCCAAATTCCAAATAAAAATATTCTCATTTAGAGCATTTATTTGCAGAAAATGAGAAATGGCTGAAATAACAACAATATGTAGGGCTTTTAGAACTCAAATAATGCAAAGAAAACAATTTTATATTCATAAAGTTTTAAGAGTTCAGAAATCAATATTTGGTGGAATAACCCTGGTTTTTAATCACAGTTTTTATGCATCTTGGCATCATGTCACATCTTTTGCCTGTTTTCTGTCTTTTCTCATGTCTGTTATTCTCACGTGTCCCGGCTTCTCTGTGTTTCTTCCCTGGTGTTTTTCCACTCACCTGTGTCCATGTGTAGCTCCGCCCCTCGTTAGTCAGTCCCCAGGTGTTACCTGTTCTCTTTCCCGCCTTGTGTGTGTATTTAAGCGTCTCTGTCAGTAGTGTTTTTGTCGGTTCTTGTGCGTTTTCACGTCTGTCACGGCTGTGTTAATCCCGTCTGTTAGTTGGTCTCCATGTGTCTGAGTTTCTGTTTGGTTTATGTTTTGTTTTCTGTTTTTCAATAAATATTACCTGCATTAGCGTCCGCTCTCCTCGTCCCGTCCTTCAACACAGCGTTACAGAAGAACCGACCTAAAACCATGGACGCTGCAAGTAATCCGTTTTATGGATCCAGGCTGGCGATCCGAACCACTCCATTCTCTCGCGGCGCTCAGGAGGAGGCTCCGCGCTCCGAGAAAGCGCCGGCGGCAGCGCCGCTCTCTGAAGCTCCGGCTAAGCTAGCTAGCCTGCTAGATCCACCGCGCTCTCAAGCCCCACCTGCTTCCAGCTCTCAAGCCCCACCTGCTTCCAGCTCTCCAGCCCGGCCGGATCCCAGGTCTGCGACTCCTGCTCCAGAAGCAAGCTCCGGTCCGGTTTCTACCACCTCGCCCACTGCTGAATCTGCGGTTCCAGGCCGGATCTTGGCGGCAGCCGCACTCTCAGCTCCCGCTGAATCGGCGTCTTCGCCCTCTGTATCAGCGCTGCCCGCGGCTCCGGCCGTCTCTGACTCTGTGCCCGCTGCCACCCCAGTTCACGTGCCTGGGCTGCCCGCCTCTGCTCCTGTGCCTACTCCCAGGTCACGAGCTCCTAGGATCGCCGCGCCTGCTCAAGCCTCCGTGTCTGCAGAAGCTGCTCCAGCCTCCGTGTCTGCAGAAGCTGCTCCAGCCTCCGTGTCTGCAGAAGCTGCTCAAGCTGCACCCACCGCGCCTGCTCAAGCTGCACCCGCCGCGCCTGCTCAAGCTGCACCCGCCGCGTCTGCTCAAGCTGCACCCGCCGCGCCTGCTCAAGCTGCACCCGCCGCGCCTGCTCAAGCTGCACTCGCCGCGCCTGCTCAAGCTGCACTCGCCGCGCCTGCTCAAGCTGCACCCGCCGCGCCTGCTCAAGCTGCACCCGCCGCGCCTGCTCAAGCTGCACCCGCCGCGCCTGCTCAAGCTGCACCCGCCGCGCCTGCTCAAGCTGCACCCGCCGCGCCTGCTCAAGCTGCACTCGCCGCGCCTGCTCAAGCTGCACTCGCCGCGCCTGCTCAAGCTGCACCCGCCGCGCCTGCTCAAGCACCAGCAGCTCCAGCTACCCCTGTTCCCACTCCAAGAACAATGTTTGGCCCTAGGCCCCGTGTCCCTAGGCCAGCTAGACCTCCTGACTTTGCCCCCAGTAATGTGCCCAGGCTAACCCCACAGACTTTTGCTGGTCCTGGGCACCCTCTTGTGTTTTTTGTGCCCCTGTCTCTCCCTGTCATGGTTCCCGTGTCTGTCCATGTTCCAGTTCCTGTCCCCAGTGTTTTTTCTGTTCCTGTACCTGTTACTGTGTTTGTGTCAGTCCCTGTTAATGTCCTCGTCCCTGTTCCCATGTCCAGTCCCGTCCAGTCTCCTGTCCCGTTTCATGTCCAGTCTCCTGTTCAGTCTCCGTCCACCGTCCAGTTCCCTGTCCAGCCTCCGTCCCCTGTTCTGTCTCCGTCCAACATCAAGTTCCCGTTCATGTCCACTGTCCAATCCCCCATCCAGTCTCAGTCTACAGTCCAGTCTGTTTTTCCCTTTTGTGTCTAATCTCCAGTCCCGGCTTTTCTCCCCTGTCCAGTCTGCATTTCAGTTTCCTGTCCCATCCTCTGGCCAGTCTCCTCTCTTCTGTGCTCAGTCTTAGTCTTGTTTGGTGTCTTGTTCCTTGTTTTCCACCCTCTCCTGACCAGCTCCTGGGGTTTTGTTTTTTCGCGCCCCGGGAGTTGCGCGTTAAGGGGAGGGTTCTGTCACATCTTTTGCCTGTTTTCTGTCTTTTCTCATGTCTGTTATTCTCACGTGTCCCGGCTTCTCTGTGTTTCTTCCCTGGTGTTTTTCCACTCACCTGTGTCCATGTGTAGCTCCGCCCCTCATTAGTCAGTCCCCAGGTGTTACCTGTTCTCTTTCCCGCCTTGTGTGTGTATTTAAGCGTCTCTGTCAGTAGTGTTTTTGTCGGTTCTTGTGCGTTTTCACGTCTGTCACGGCTGTGTTAATCCCGTCTGTTAGTTGGTCTCCATGTGTCTGAGTTTCTGTTTGGTTTATGTTTTGTTTTCTGTTTTTCAATAAATATTACTTGCATTAGCGTCCGCTCTCCTCGTCCCGTCCTTCAACACAGCGTTACACATCATGTTCTCCTCCACCAGTCTTACACACTGCTTTTGGATAACTTTATGCTGCTTTACTCCTGGTGCAAAAATTCAGTTCAGCAGTTCAGTTTGGTTTGATGGTTTGTGATCATCCATCTTCCTCTAGATTATATTCCAGAGGTTTTTAATTTAGGTAAAATTAAAGAAATTTAGCATTTTTGAAGTGCTCTCTTATATATTTGTTTCCAGAGCTATATATTGTGTAATTTTGTGGGATGAAGTAAACCCAGTAGTAATCAAAGCCTAATAAATAATTAATTTAAAGCCTTATTGCTTTATATTATATATACTGTATAATATAAACTATATAAAATAAAATAATAAAAATACTGTAATACTATGAAACCATCCAAATCACAATGAAGATGCAGATTCTATAAAATGGGCCTGATCCAATCTTTATTAAAACATATATTTCCTTCCATTACATACACATTCTCCTAATTCAGATTATTTGAGCACCAAGAAATCAGTATAAACAGGTAGACGTCATGCATACTTTATGCTAATTTACACTTCCTGTAGCGACAGTTCATTAAAATAATTTAATGCAACCTCTGATAAAAGAAAATGAAATTTGACATTTAAAAACATGACAAAAAATAAAAAAGCAGAGACAACGTTAACGCCAGCTGTGAAGCGGAGAGCAGGTGGCAGTCAGAAAACGCCGACAATTAGGTTTGCTTTACTTACGATAAAAAAAAGAAATATAGCACTCTTCATTTACATGATTATGCGAGGGTAATGAGCTAGCTTGTCAAAACACGTCCCATCGTTAGCGCGTGTCTTTTATCGTTTCTGAAGCCGAGCAAGGCTGAGCAAGCACAAACAAGCAGAAAAAAACTACAAAAATAAAGCAAATAAACTGAAAACACTGTTGTAAATTGGTATAAAACGGTTATAGACTGTCCGAACATCACCCGGACCAGTTCAGCTCTGTTCTGGGTGATGGTGAGAAACAGACACAATCATTTCTTCATTAATTACAGTACGTAGACGGGCTCTGTTTATATTTATATCAGACTTTCCTCAATTTCAATTTAGCACCAGGCCATAACTCTTATACACTATATATGGACAAAAGCATTGGGACACCTGCTCATTCATTTATGTAATCACTGTAATCACCACTTCTTAAGAAATTAAGGGTTTTAAAAATGAGATCAATGCTGATTTTGTGGGAGTAACTGTCTCTACTGTCCAGAGAAACTCATCTACACTCTAAACCCATAAGTTGTTCCAAATCTGCTGAACGTTTGTGAGCCTAAATACAATGAGTTGAACCAACTTATAATAACTAGGTTTAAAGCTATTTTCAAACTTAGTCTGTCCCCCATGTTCTGACACTCACCAGCAGTGTGTAGTGATTCCCCCCAGCTACTTTGGATAAACCTGTAGATCATATATTATGATTAATTGCTTCGACTCTTGGACAAGCATTGTTTTCTGAGCTGCAGTAACTCTTTGTTGTAGGCTGTAAGAACAAGCATCAGTTTCTGAGCTGCAGTAACTCTTTGTTGTAGGCTGTAAGAACAAGCATCAGTTTCTGAGCTGCAGTAACTCTGTGTTGTAGGCTGTAAGAACAAGCATCAGTTTCTGAGCTGCAGTAACTCTATGTTGTAGGTTATAAGAACAAGCAGCATCGGTTTCTGAGCTGCAGTAACTCTATGTTGTAGGTTATAAGAACAAGCAGCATCAGTTTCTGAGCTGCAGTAACTCTTTGTTGTAGGCTGTAAGAACTAGCATCGTTTTCTGAGCTGCAGCAACTCTTTGTTGTAGGCTGTAAGAACAAGCATCAGTTTCTGAGCTGCAGTAACTCTATGTTGTAGGTTATAAGAACAAGCAGCATCGTTTTCTGAGCTGCAGTAACTCTGTGTTGTAGGCTGTAAGAACAAGCATCGTTTTCTGAGCTGCAGTAACTCTGTGTTGTAGGCTGTAAGAACAAGCATCAGTTTCTGAGCTGCAGTAACTCTGTGTTGTAGGCTGTAAGAACAAGCATCAGTTTCTGAGCTGCAGTAACTCTATGTTGTAGGTTATAAGAACAAGCAGCATCGGTTTCTGAGCTGCAGTAACTCTATGTTGTAGGTTATAAGAACAAGCAGCATCAGTTTCTGAGCTGCAGTAACTCTTTGTTGTAGGCTGTAAGAACTAGCATCGTTTTCTGAGCTGCAGCAACTCTGTGTTGTAGGCTGTAAGAACAAGCATCGTTTTCTGAGCTGCAGTAACTCTGTGTTGTAGGCTGTAAGAACAAGCATCGTTTTCTGAGCTGCAGTAACTCTGTGTTGTAGGCTGTAAGAACAAGCATCGTTTTCTGAGCTGCAGTAACTCTGTGTTGTAGGCTGTAAGAACAAGCATCAGTTTCTGAGCTGCAGTAACTCTGTGTTGTAGGCTGTAAGAACAAGCATCAGTTTCTGAGCTGCAGTAACTCTATGTTGTAGGTTATAAGAACAAGCAGCATCGGTTTCTGAGCTGCAGTAACTCTATGTTGTAGGTTATAAGAACAAGCAGCATCGGTTTCTGAGCTGCAGTAACTCTATGTTGTAGGTTATAAGAACAAGCAGCATCAGTTTCTGAGCTGCAGTAACTCTATGTTGTAGGTTATAAGAACAAGCAGCATCGGTTTCTGAGCTGCAGTAACTCTATGTTGTAGGTTATAAGAACAAGCAGCATCAGTTTCTGAGCTGCAGTAACTCTTTGTTGTAGGCTGTAAGAACAAGCATCGTTTTCTGAGCTGCAGTAACTCTGTGTTGTAGGCTGTAAGAACAAGCATCGTTTTCTGAGCTGCAGTAACTCTGTGTTGTAGGCTGTAAGAACAAGCATCGTTTTCTGAGCTGCAGTAACTCTGTGTTGTAGGCTGTAAGAACAAGCATCGTTTTCTGAGCTGCAGTAACTCTGTGTTGTAGGCTGTAAGAACAAGCATCGTTTTCTGAGCTGCAGTAACTCTGTGTTGGCTGTGTTCTTAACACAGTTCACTCTAAAGCTTATTCATGGGAATTAATGATTTTGACAAAAGACTTCTAATGTAAGGTACTTTTAATAGTCTATATTAATTTAATTTTTTGATGGTGTCCCTTTAATTTCGAATTTTTGGCTATAAAACCAACTACATTATGCATATGTTGCGTAAAAAACAACTTAATTTAATCATTGCAATACATTTAAACCAGTAAGATAGAGCGGTTTGTCTGTTGAATTTAATAATGCTCCATTAAGTATTATAAATTAATATATATTTTTTGAAAACTTAGTTCGTTTGAAGCAACAAATATTCTCTAATAATTTGAGTAGACTTAACTTATTAGGGTTTACAGTGTAAAAGATTTTGGACACTGCATTTCTGTGAGAATTTGATTGCATTGCATCCCCACCCATCCCAATGTATTGGATGGAATTAGGCATGGTTCCATTAGGTTTCTGTGTATCTACATGCTCCAGAGTGTGCTATTCTATTGGAAGTACTCTCTCAGCAGTGGGAACAGCTTAAATTAGCCAAATGCATCCATTAGAAGTGTAGTGTAAAACAGAGGTGGTATATAGTGGTAAAATAATCCAGCAAAGAAAGTTCTCAATAATTTGTCCAGGTTTGATCCTCTAAAATCTCATCTAAAATGTCCCTCTAGAACAGTGTTCTTTGGTCTGCATGCTGGGAACCCTTTGCAAAACCCATTTTAGAGGATTGCTTGCCTTTTTATACCCACTGACTCTCTGAGAGGGTTTGTTAATGAGCTGATTGGTTGAATCAGGTGTGTTGGAAGACGGGAATCCATATATTTGCATGGCCGAGGACGTCAAGGACCAGGATTGAAGAGCCCTGCTCTTGATGAACAAAACAGATTAAATTCTGTATTTGTTATTTAAGCAGATCAGGGGTGACCTCTGGCTGTGAACATTGGACAGCTGGTCATCACCCACGTTGATTTGAGTCCCTGGTTGAAGCCTGTGGTCATTTTGTTCAAGTTTTAAAAACAGACTCCGCCTTCAGGTGCCTTTAATTAGCTGACAGGAGGCTGAGCTGGAGATGTGGGAGTACAGTAGGAGCGTTTTCATACCGGCACTGTTTGGTTCAGTTAAAACATTTTGTGTACTGATTTTGGTGAAATCAGTAATCAAACTCGGATTTGGACCAAAACAGGTGATCTTAGTCGGGTTTCAAACCAACTCTGGAGTCTGGTTCGCTTGTGGTGAGAATGTGATCTGGTCTCGAACCGACCCAGCTGTCAATATACTGTCAAATTCACTAATTACATGGATATTATTACTGGTTTCTGTTTTGGTTTCTGTTGTATCAGGAGGAGTTTAAATTTGTGATGGGAGGAGTTCTGCTTGTTTCAGGTTGGTTTTAAATGTGTTTTGGATGAGCTCATGTCTTTTACTAGCTAGATTATTAGCTGGTACCCACACAAATTTGAACAAAATGACCAGCTTGGGTCGACACCTGCTTCAACATGAAACCTTTTTTTGATCAGTTACTGTTGATTGTTGACTGTTGTCAGGGTTTTAATAAGTCAGAGGCGCAACTGCATTTCCTGCCGCCAAGATAGAAACACGTACGCCAAAATTCCAGACCACCACACCCATCAGTTTAGTAGATTTATTCCTAAACTCTGAAGCTATTTTAACAGCATGGGCACAAGGTGTGAAAATAGACTGTTGGCAGGGTGAAAGATAGCAACAAGCATTATGATGCACCTTGCACAGATTGTACAATAGGACCCAATATGTGATTTCACCATTTTTAATGTGAAGATGTTCGATTATTCATATTTAATCCTAATTTTCAAGATGCATGAAGAGACCAGGGGCCTCATGTACTTTTTTTTCAAGACTTGCGTGGACTTCCTACTAAAATGTTCCGTACGCTCAGACCTGAAAAGTTCCGTACGCACAACAAAATCCGCATTTATCAAACCGTGCGTAGGCAGAATCCCACGTACTTTCTCTTAGTACATCGCAATCAAATTGAAATCAAGCGCAAATGCACGAAAACAACACACCTGCCATGACTCCTCCCTCAATTACGCAGAGTATAAAGTTATAATAATAATAAAAAATTAATAATAATAAAAATTATTATTATTATATTATTATTAATATGATATATGCGTAGCATATAATTACCCATGTTTTAAATTGTATTATTCTAAGAGGGATAATAAATGCTTTTATTTAAATGCTTTAAATGAGTTGCTTACCAAGAAGCCGCCCGTCACGCACTCAGCTTGTTTTCTTATCCTCCTATGCTCTTGGAAATCTAAAACGGCTTATAAGCCAGTCATCATCATGGGCCAAAAAAACATAATGGTCGTGGAAAATGCGCTCTCAATGAATTTGGCCATTAGCAATATTTTCCAATAATGCCAACGTTGCCAACTCCAACAACTTCAGCGCAAACTTTTATGCATGTTTATATAATCTAGGCTAAGTGGAAACACGTTGAACGATTATTTATGTAAGCCAATGAAATTGTCTGATTTATTAACTTTATTTTACCCAGTAATGCTTACTACAATGTGTGCATAAAGGATGTCTTAATAGTTGTAATTTCAATGCATCGCCTCTAAGTGTCGCCAAATGACAAAAACACAAAACATACGCACAAAAAAAGGCGTACGCCCGAAACAAAAGTTCCGTGGGGGAACGCACTTTCTCACGTTCAAGTCAAATTTAGTACATCTGACCGTGAGCGTGAAATATGGCGTACGCAATGTTTTTGTGCGTACGCACCTTTAGTACATGAGGCCCCAGGTGTCTAATCTAACGTTTCACTTGTGTCTCCTTGCCTTGCTCTTCCCTGTTCATCAATAAAACTCCAGAAGCTAAATCTTTTAAAGAGATAACTGCCCCATCCTGACTCCAGACCACTCCTTCACCATAAATCAATTCTCCAGCCTAATTTATCTCCATCAGTCCATCGCTGCCTGAGCAGGAGGCGGTGGCGTCACTCTACAGCACCTCAGACCAGGGTAGTTTTTAAGGGGTACCTTATATTTTATATGAGGAATAATTGCATAGATATGTTCAATAATAAAAAAAAAATTATAATAAAAATAAAAATAACAAGCTGCACACACTAATCACAATGAGAGCAAATATCCCTGATCCCTGGATGAAGTTAATCTACATTAATCTATATTTAATCAGCCTAAACTAGCCTTAAAATCAGTAATAAAAATACAAAATAAAAATAAAAATAAAACAATTCCTGCCCACCCAACAACCAACACATGGCAGGACATACACACATTCCTACACTCATCCACACACACACACACATACACATACACATCCACACACTCACACACCTCCACAACACACTCAAACTACGCATGTCTCAGCTTTCCCGAACCGACGTTCCCCGGACACGCACAGGAAACGCCGTGGCTTCACCGAATCTCCGAGTTCATAAATAGGTCCAGGTTGATGATGAAGAAGGGATTAGGTGCCCTTGACGTTTTTAGTGTGAGGTCGGGATGCCAGGCTGGCGTAGTAGGCACACTGAGAGGGGTCGCACTGCCCTGGAGGTCCAGCTGGTCCTGGCTGGCCGTGAGGTCCTGGATGTCCAGGTTCACCCTGAGCTCCTGCAGCTCCCGGAAGGCCATCTTTCCCGTATCCGGGCATTCCGGCTGGACCTGCACAAGAAAATATTATCAATTAATTAATGAACGTCATCCAGATTATGGTGGAACACATAAGGAATCATGTAGTAACATCATAATGTCTATATTTAGTTGAGTAGTTGTTGCTCCTCATAACCTGGATTCGAACGTTACTCAAATGTTCACTATTCACTGTATACCTGTAACTCTACCTCTTCACTACTTTACTTTAACTGATGCTCTCAAACACTTTATTAAGAGACAAGAAATTCAAGTAATTAACTCTTGATGAGTTCAGCACAGCTGTTAACTGAAAGCCTGAATTTCAGGAGACTCTACCTTTTAAAACTGACTGAGAAAATCCAGCAGAGATGAGTAAAACTGATCAAGAGGAGCTACTTAAAAAAATCTAAAACATAAAACATATTCTAAATAATTCCATATGTCTTTCTTAATAATCTGAATGAGTTTAGTATTAATCTACAATACAGAACATTTTAATATAATGAAAATCACTAAAATAAACAATACAACAAACAGAGATCATTCTGTGACATCACAGAACATTCCATGACACCAGAGAACATTCTGTGACATCAGAGAACATTCTGTGACATCTCAGAACATTCTGTTATCCTAATGAGAGCCAGTTTCATCATCATGTTGTTTTTGATGGTCTTTGCGGTGACTGAGTAGTTCTTGCTTCTCATAATCTGGATTAGAACATTACTCAAATATTCACTATTCACTGTATAACTAAACTTTTTTTCAGTTTGGATGGCTGTGTTTTTCCTGTATTTTTATTTTTTTCCCTCCCATTTTCTCCCAATTTATCTGGCCAATTATCCCACCCATTCATCTGCTACTCAGCTGTAAATCCCCCTCATCACAAGTGATGCCACAACACCAGGAGGGTGAGGGAGACTAAAACACACCTCCTCTGATACATGTGAAGTCAGACTCCGCCTCTTTTTGAGCTGCTGCTGATGCAGCATTACCGAGTAGCATCACAGCGCTCGGAGGAAAGTGCAGCAACTCGGTTCTGATACATCAGCTCACAGACGCAGCCTTGTGCTGATCCACATCACCCTAGGAGTGATGAGGGGAAGGAGCACCATCTACTACTGTACCCACCCAGAGAGAGCAAGACCAATTTTGCCCTCTTTCAGGGCTCCGGCAGCTGATGCAAGCTGCATGACCGGGATTAAACCAGCAAACTCCTGATCATAGTGGCAGTGTGTTAGACTAAGTCTTACCTGCTGGACCAATGGCACCAGGCTCTCCTCTCTGTCCAACTCCATCTTCTCCTTTATCTCCTTTGCTGCCTCGTTCACCTGCCATTCAACCACAACAGCAGTAGTCAAGATTAAATCTAATCTAACAGATTATTATAATCAGATTAATTTAAAATTTAAAAATTAAAGCATTTCCTCCATCACACAGTACCTTTAGGACCCATTGGACCTCTGGGACCTTCTGCTCCATTTTGACCAGGAATGCCGGACTCTCCAGGTGGTCCTGGTCTTCCAGGAGATCCGTCTTTACCTGGTGGTCCAGGTGGGCCCGGTCGACCTGCTGTACTTTTAACATGTGTGGGCTGGAACTGGGCCATGAGGTAGGCCATTTTGGCTGGAATTGCATTAAAACAAATAATAACACTGGGATTAAAACTATCAAAAATTTATTAGAATATGAAAACAGGATTTAACATTTATATACAGGATTTTCTGTAAACAATTTTTATTTATTTTAATTTATTTTAGGATTTTTTACAGATTAGAACTGAAATTCATGCATTACATTAATGCATTATATATCCAGAGTAAGAAGTTAAGTATGTTAAGTAAGGTATTTTAGTATTATGGTAAAACAGACAAGCATTTAGTACACTAATTTGCAGTTCGCAGTTAACATGGCACTCACTATTACCCTCCTAGAGGCCAGATGTAGTTTTTTACTAGATGTTTGCAGGTTTAAACTACATTTAGTTGTTAAAAACTTTTTAAGAGTTCAGAAATCAATACTTGGTCTGTTCTCCTCCACCAGTCTTACACACTGCTTTTGGATAACTTTATGCCTTTACTCCTGGTGTAAAAAATCATAATGCATGCATTACATTAATGCATTATAATGTATTATCAGAGTAAGTAGTTAAGTACATTAAAATTTTAGTATTGTGGTAAAACAGTCAAGAATAAAGGACACTAATTTAATATAGTATAATAAACAGCACATGTTGCTGTGTGGTTCGCAGTTAACCTGGCACTCACTAGTAGCCCCCTAGTGGATAGATGTCGTTAGATGTTGGTAGATGTTTGCAGGTTTTAACTATATTTAGTTGTTAAACTTGTGGGTTCAGAAATCAAATAATTCAAAGAAACCAAGTTTATATTCATAAACTTTTAAGAGCTCAGAAATCAGTATTTGATCTGTTCTCCTCCACCAGTCTTACACACTGCTTTTGGATAACTTTATGCCTGCACTCAAGCAGTCCAGCTTGGTTTGATGGCTTGAGGTCATCCATATAGTCTTGTGGTCATCCATATATAATTTATTTTAGGTTTAAGATTTTCTTTTACAGTAAGTAGTTCAGTGCATTAACATTTTAGTACTGGTGGTAAAACAGTCAAGCATATAATACACTGATTTAATATAATAAACAGCACATATTGCTTTGTGATTTGCAGTTAAACTGGCACTCACTAGTAGCCCCCTAGTGGATAGATGTAGTTAGATTTTGGCTAGATGTTGGTAGATGTTCGCAGATTTAAACTACATTTAGTTTTTAAACTTGTGGTTAAATGCTAGGCTAGTTCTGATTGAGTTGGTTTAAATGTACATGAAGGCATTTGCTCTACAAAACTGCATCTAGGCAACAGTTTATGCTAGGTAGTTAATGCTAGATGTAGCACAGGTCTAGGAAACAGTGATGTTGTAATCAGGGATAACGCTCTCAATTACTATCAATCCCATAGGCCCTAAAATAGAAGCCTGTGGGACTCCAGAAAAAAATAAAAAAGTTATCCAAAAGCAGTGTGTAAGACTGGTGGAGGAGAACATGATGCCAAGATGCATGAAAACTGTGATTAAAAATCAGGGTTATTCCACCAAATATTGATTTCTGGGAAGTAAAATGGTCAGGACAAGCTTAAAAGGAGTGGGTCCCAAAAACAGGTGGAGAGCAAAACAAAAGTCCACACCTATTGTGTGGAATTTGGTGGGAAAACAACAAAGGATGCCAGGGAGGAAGCTAGCTTTCCAAAGAATATATGAAAATGGAAAAACAAAATAAAAAAAAAAACTAAAAACTAAATTGTTCCTTCGTTCCACAGTTAAATGTAAGTTTTTAGCTGATGTTCTTTTTTTGTTACTTTAGTTACACAAGCTTAAAAGAAAGGAAAAAAATTCTAAAGACCCGAGAGCTCAAGGGAAGTAAGAATATCAGCCACTCAGCTGTTCACACACACTAACACAGACATAAATACAGTGGAAACGCTGGCTTGTGTTCTTCCCTCTTTTAAAGACAGCTACAGGTGTTGCTGATTAAGCCTACTGCCCCCTCTAGTGGCTGGAGGCTGCCTAGCCCTGCAGCCAGCCTTTAAACTACATGAAAAAAAAAAAAAACTAAGAGAGCTCTAAGAGTAATCCCACCTTCGAGCTGTTTGGCGAGTTCCTCCTGAATCATTCTCCGCATTGATTCCAGCGATGGTGTTTCTCCCTGAAGAAACATCAAATCTGCATCAGTTTTGTATTTGTACTGGTGTTCCCACTCATTTTGGAACTTTATAAAAAAAAAGTATGTTCACTTTCTCCAGCCCATATGTGAAAAATGGACTTCCAAAATGTCACAAAACGTTAAATAAGTCATAAAATACTGTAAATACTATAAAATAATGTGTCTCACCCTCTGTCCTGGAAGTCCAGGCTGGCCCGGTGTTCCAGGTGGCCCAACTGGACCAACCTCACCTGGTGGTCCAGACATTCCCATCATCCCAGTGTGGCCCTTCCTGCCTGGAGGTCCTGGGTTCCCTGGCATGCCTGGATCTCCAGTTGGACCTTTGTCTCCCTTTATTCCATTGTCACCCTAGAGAACAGAACACATACAGAAACACTGATGAGGTTTTTGATGGTTAATGGTTAAATGGTTGAACTTTTATAGTGAGGACTTCCCTTCTATTAGTTTTTTTTTAATCATTTTTAGGGGATTTAGGGCGTGTCGGTGTGTCTTTGGTATGCAAATGTGTAAAAGGCATGAACTAATGCTCTTAATTAATCATGGGTGTGGTTAATTTTGGGTGTAATGTGAAATAAACCAATCAGTGTGCCAGTTATCATTCCCTTTAAGAGGCAGATGAGCTCTGACTTTGGCAGATTCGCATCTTAACAGTGCGGTGCTTTTTTGTGTGTCTTAGCAGAGGATACTGACCTGCGTGTTCACACTGTGAAGATACACCAGCAGCTCATTTAAAGAAACAGCAACATTATTTTATTCTCTATTCTGTTTATTGTTGATGTAAAAGCTAGATTTGCACGCTGCAGTGCGTCTGTGTGTGTTCGTGTAAGGTGCAGGGGTGTACTTGTACAAAGCACACCTGAATAGACAAGGATTATTGACTGTTGACTGTTGTCAGGGTTTTAATAAGTCAGTGGCACACCTGTATTTTCCAATGCCAAGATAATTACACACCAGACATTTACTTGAACACATTAACTGATAAGTTTATTAATTAGCTAAATTATACATTTATTAGTAACTACAATGGTGTTAACTGTTATAATGGTTAGTACTAAAGTTTATACCCATACCCAGGATTATAGCACCCAATTGTAGCAAGCTATAAGTGAGCCATCAACTGGGCACCAGATTTACAGATTGAAAAAACCTTGCACAGCTCAAAACGCAAAAAAGGGCTTGTACTAATTCTCTTAATTCTTTCAATCATGTTTTTTTCTATATATCTATATCTATCTAAATAATAATTCCATTCTGTTTCCTCAGGTATGATACTAAATATATATAATTAAATAGACATTAGTTTCTTGTTCTTCTTGTTCTGTGACCATTCCCTTTTTAAGAGCCAGCTGTGCTCTAACTTTGGCGGATTGCTATTTTAACAGCGCAGCACTTCTGCATTTCTCATTACAGCTGTAAAAGTGCGTGGGCAGCTCATTTACACCCATCTGTGTAGATATAAACTCCGTCGTGCTATTTTAATGGCATAGACGCAAGACATGAAAATAGACTGTTGGTGGGGTGTGAGATAGCTATGAGCATCGGACATGCCTTGTGCAGGGTGTTAGATTTTAGAGACTTTAGAGAAAGACTTTAGAGTGTATAAAGTTTTGCGCTGTCCTACTTCTTAAAACTTCATAATCACCTTCTCTCCCTTGTTTCCTCTGTCTCCATGTCTTCCCGGCATTCCCTGTAAAACAGCGACAGTCAGCCTCGTCCTCATTGGCTGAGAGATAACTTGTAAAAAGGACGATTCTCAGTGTTTCTGAGAGCGAGTACTTACTTGTTTGCCCTCGGGGCCGATGGGACCGGGCGGGCCCTGGATTGAGGAGGGAGAAACGTGTTATCATCAGAGCTTCAAAAACCCTTTATAACACCAAAACTCCTCAAATCAAAGCTACAAAAAACTCAGAGCAGCTTTATAGTGGAATTAAGAGACTCCAGCCTGCTCCGATTGTTCCGTAAGGATAAGCTAGTGCTGACACAAACAGAAAAACATAGATTTGAAATCTTAAGGGAAGCTTCTGCTTACCGACGGTCCTTTTGGACCTATGAAACCGGGTAATCCCGGCGTTCCCGTCTCGCCTTTGTTGCCAGGAAGACCCTGAGTAGCACAAAAAAATCAGAATTATCCCAAAATCCACACGGCTTAGGCCCGTCCGCACTGCGCCGCTCATTAATCGGGATTCAGGGAGATTAATACTGAGCTGGACAAAATCTGGTACAAATCTTTTGGAGGGAAAAACGCCAGAAGCAGAAGAAGAAGATGGTTATTCATACGTATATAAAAAAACTAAGTTTTGTGGGTCATTTCATTAAAAAAGCCTCAGAATTCAAGGGTAAAACAGCAAAAAAACACCAAACTGGCTACAGATCAGGATGAGTTTCTATAAGAGCATGCGGTCAGTGAACTCACCGGATTCCCAGACGCTCCAGGCTTTCCAGACGGTCCAGGCTCTCCGGGTTTACCCTTCAAAGACGAAGAGAAAGTCAAGTCAACTCTTAGTTTCTTCTACATTCCAGTTTTCAACTCACTTTCCCTACAGTCAAGTGAAAAATAGTGTAAAAGAGCTTTCTCACCGATTCTCCTCGAGGTCCTCTAACTCCTTCCAGTCCAGGAGGTCCAACTTTTCCCTAGAAGATAGAAAAACTAATTAATCAATCAACCAATCAATCAATCAATCAATCATTTTTTTAAATTCAGAGTACATTAAAGCTGGCCCTCAGTTAGAATGTAGCTGAGCCAATACATAGGGAAGGGATTAAATTAATAAAAAAAAAATAATAATTAAACAAAAAAGACCCATTATTTTAATAAGATGTATAAGATACTTTAAAATAAGGTATACAACAAATAAGAAAACAAAATAAGAAATTATTAGGAAAGTAAAAGGGAATAAATGTGATAAGAATTGAACTTTAGCATAACAAATAAAAGTAAGCACAGTAAAAATATAAAACAAAACAAAATGAAATATTTGTCTAGAGAATGGGGCTAAGTTAGCTAATAAGCTCAGCTAGCGTTACTATCCTAGCTCTGTACAGCTTTAATCTTTCAGCTAATAAACAGCCATCTATCCATCCATCCATTAATCCATCCAACCCCAGTAAGAATAAATAAAAAATAATACTTCTGTTTCCTTAGATTTCATGTTAACCATATAAAATAAAAATCCACACAGTCATTGGAAAGCTATTAGCTTAGCACTCGTTCCAATGTATTTGTTTAACGATTAGGACATGTTTTCCCAGGCTTCAAAAAATAGCAATATTAACAAATAACAGTAAAAACAGTAAACAGTAAAAAATGATTGATGATGTTTTTGTCTTTTCTTCTAAACCAGTTTACTAAATTGTAATATTAACAAATCAGTCAATTAACACCATATAATGAGAAACGTGCTGTAAGAAATTGCTGAGTTTAATAAACTCTTCATATGCTGATCTAATCTAGCAAACACAGGCAGGTCTCTGACATTCCATTTGGTTTATTCATCTTAAAATAATAACCCTACACAAATACTTAGCATTGAGCTAAGTTATTGAGCATCTTATGCTGTACATTAACTCACATCTTTTCCAGGTGGACCCTCTCGCCCAGTTGGTCCCTGTTTCCCCTCATCGCCCTGAAAGAAAGAGATGTAAATAAAATACACAAAATTACATTAAAAATCACCTGCAGCACAGTTATTTCAGGGAGCCTCCGTGTCTATGTTACCTTCTGGCTCTCTCCCTTTAGTTAGGCGGTTTTATTCAGATCTGCTTAAGTCATTAGATAGATAATCACACTCTGATAATGTTTTATATTCTCTGTTTTTTTTTATATAAATCCAGTCAAAACTAATTCCATCTCTCTGCCTTCCTCCGAGTTACTGACTGCCCACCTGTCTGACCCGATACCGATGGATGTTGGACCCTCAGACTCTCATGTCCCCTGTCCATCCAGACTGATGGAAGTTTCTGATCAGCTGCTCATCGTCCATCTTACTCTCCACTACAGATTACATCCAAGCTTACATGAACTCTAACTGCTTCCATTAGTGGCATATACTGAATATATAAAACCTATGTGGATGTATAAAGACTTTTTAAATTTTAATTTAAAAGACGTTTGACCAGTGGTAGGATGGTCCCCCCTTAAATGTGAGTCTTGGTCCTCCCAAGGTTTCTTCCTCCTCCTGCAGCTCTGAGGGAGTTTTTCCTTGCCTCCTCGCTCACTGGGGGTTCTGTATTCTGTATTTTCTATGTTTAATGTTTTGCCTGATTCTTTGGCTGCGTCCAGAAACTTTTGCTACTCCTTCTTTCCTACTCCTCCTCTCTTACTTCTCCTCTCCTACCCTGGAAGAAGGCGGAGGAATCGAGGAGAGAAGAGAAGAGAAGAGGAGGAATGGAGGGAAGGAGCTGTAATTGAGGAAATGGGACCCTTTTAGATAGGATGTTGACTAGCGATGAACTGAGCCAATCACAACGCTCACTTTCAGCACATGCCGGATACTGCCCAGCCAATCACAGCTCCTGGATAGAGCTCCAGCATACAGAAATAAAAACGAGAAATCAATAAACACAATTCCAAATTTTAGAGATCATAACTTTGACAAGCATATTAAGCTTTAAAGTGCAGCCTGATTAGCTATTGATGAAGGTTGCATATGTAAATATTAAATTATTGTAATAGTGAAATATGATGTCATTGAATGTAATAAACAAATATATAAAGTAAAGCAATATTATAATTTATAGTTTAGATAAGCTGTATATTCAGGAAAACCTATGACCCTATTTGTATATATATATATATATATATATAAATATTACAAATAGGGTCATAGGTTTTACTGAACATACAGCTTATCTAAACTATAAATTAAAATACTGTTTTACTGGCTGTTTAATTAGATAAGAAACCTAGATAATTAATACGTTTGTGACTTTTTTTTTGCGTGCTCTGTGAGCGTGGATGCAGTGATGTCATTCAAAAATCCATAAAAGTCTTCAGGAGTAGGATGCTCTCATGTATCCTCCGTTGGAAGCCTATTCGAGGTGGATATTAAGCAGCTTCTTTCGTCTCCTACGGTATTCGGACAGGTGGCGAGATGGCGTCATGGAGATGGCGTCACGGGTCACGGAGGAGAGGAGGAGGATCGGTAGGAAAAAGGAGACACTTTTGGGTTTCTGGATGCAGTCTTTGTCCTGTGATCATGTTTCTGTAAAGCTGCTTTGTGACAACACCAGTTGTTAAAAGCACTATACAAATACATTTGATTTGAGTGATTCTGAAGAAGAATCAGTGAATCCTAAATCATCTCCATCTCAGAGCTGCTCAGTCTGTGGATCTGGGCCAAGTCTGGCCTGGAACGACCTCTGAGTTCTCCTCTCCAGATGGCGTTTACACTGACAGTAACACAGGCTTATACAGCCACTGCTGTCAGGGACTAACTGCGTGTTGACGGGTTTGATGCTCTGTGTGTTTTGGCTCAACACTCAGATTATATTTCAGTCCCTCCGAGACTAAACCAAGACCGAGGACGAGGATGAAGAGTCTTTCCCATGCGCAATAATCATCAGGGATAATTGGTGAACAACAGAGGAAACTCTTGCTCTTTCTTTTGCTGGTGCAGTCCTGATGAGTGCCAGTTCCATCATAATTACTAATACTTTTTTTGATGTTTTTATTTGTTTATTTATTTGTATTTTTGTAGACTGTGCATGAAATTGACTTTTGGATTGACTGACTTCTTCTTAAAGTTTTTTGAGTAGTTGTTGCTTCTCATAACCTGGATTAGAGCATTACTCAAATATTCACTATTCACTGTATACCTGTAACTCTACCTCTTCACTACTTTACTTTAACTGATGCTCTCAAACACTTTATTAAGAGACAAGAAATTCAAGTAATTAACTCTTGATGAGTTCAGCACAGCTGTTAACTGAAAGCCTGAATTCCAGGTGACTCTGCCTATTTTACAGTATCTAAAATATAAAACATATTGTTTTTTTTTGGGTTTACTACATAATTACATATGTTTTTCTTCATAATTTGGATTCCTTTAGCATTAATCTGCAATGCAGAACATAATTAACGTGTGTCCAAACTTCATAAACACATGTTTCATCATATGTTGGTTAGTAATGCTGTTACTTATCACTGTTACTGATTATTGCTCTGTATCGTCAGAGTGTTGAAGTTAGACACAAACCTTTGATCCAGGTGGTCCAGGTTCTCCTCTGTGGCCTTTAAAGCCCTAGATGAAATAAAGAAAATGAATCAATTGTAGTTTTTAATGCACAGAACGTGGAGTGATATATTCATAATTAATAATGTTCATATTTACCGGAAGTCCCCTCAGCCCGTCTCGTCCTGGAGGTCCTGGTTCTCCCTGTTTACCCTGAAAGATTGGAGCACACCCACCTTTAAACCCTGTTTTACTGTAGTAAACTCTACTATATACAGTTTAGTTTGCAGAATAAAAGACTCTTACTGGCTCTCCTGCTTCTCCTGGCCGCCCATCTTTCCCAGGCTTTCCCATCATTCCCTATGGACATATATTATATATATATATATATATATATATATATATATATATATATATATATATATATATATATATATATATATATATATAAAACATTATATTATTTTTACTCCATCAGGATACACAATGCAGAATACATTATGTTTAGAGATCAATAAACAAGTAAACGACTGATTCTTGCTAAAAGAATCTTAAGGAAAGTTTAAGTGGGTTTATGTCTGTTGTTATTAAATGCATATGTATTGCAAGTATTGCATTATATTTTCACCATCAGTCCTGGTAGACCTGGAGGACCCTGGATGCCTGCCATTCCTTCTTTTCCCTGAAAATACATAAAAAAAACACTGAAATGGTTAAAAATGATCCATAGATAAGAAAATACTCCACTACTCCAGTTATATTTTTAGTACAAATTAAGAAACCATATATTGGAAACCAGTTTTTTTTTTAAAGGGGACATATTATACCTTTTTTACACAAGTTAGAATAGGTCTTTGTTCTGTACAAAACATGTTCATTAAGTTCTTTATATAAAATCACTTTTTCTCATAAAGAAAAAGATCTCACCAGTTCCTTTCAAAATGAGCCATTTAAGGCCATTTAATGAGCCACTTTTATGCAAATAAGCTGTTGCTGGCCACGCCCTAATTTTATGCTGAATGTTTACCACATGTTACTGTTGGATGTTGTGCTAAATGTCATGCTTAACTGCGATAGAAACACCCACAGTCAGTGGGTACAGATTCCTCCCTCAGACGAAGTCTGCTGGATAATCCTGCTGTGTGCTGTCTGAGGTTCTCAAACAAAACTATTGAAATGCTTCTTCAGCTGATCTAGTGGGTGTGGCTTTGGTGGATTTTGGGTTGACAGGTAAGGGGTGGAGCCAGGGTGGTTCTTCTATGGAGATTTACTTATTGTGATGTCACAATGAGTGAGTGTTGTATAATATGTCCCCTTTAATTTAAATTAAAAAGTTTATAGCGTCGATGTCTATTGAAAAATAAGGAAATTTACAGAAGAGAGAAAAAACCTTCTAAACTTTCAATGGAAGTCAATGTAAAAAAGAGAACATTTTAGGTTATTTTAAAGTATTTCTATTGGTCCTTTCATCAAGAAATTTTGGCACAGTGTATGAGACAACTTGTCTGTTAAAATTATGTATTAAACTAAAAATCGACAAAAATTGAGATGCTTGTTTTTCATTGGACAGTGATGAAAGCTATGCTTGGGATTTACCTTTTCACCTGGTGGTCCAGCAGGACCTACGGGTCCAGGGTTGCCATCATTACCCTGTGAAGACACAAAACAACAACATATATGATGCTACATGTGTCAGATAGAGATAGAAATGATGAAATATATGAATATTAGCTCAAAATGCAGCTCAAACTATGTTATGTGTGTGCACACTCAAGTCTAAGTAACTACATTACTTAATTTTGCCAGTTAAATCTAATTCAATCTAATTTAATGATGAGTTAAATTGAATTTCATTTCACTGCAGCAGTTTTATTGGTCACTTTATTATAAATGGGATTTCTAGAAGGACTTACAGGTTGACCCATTGTTCCAGCTGCTCCAGGATAGCCAGGTGGTCCAGGGGGTCCCTATAAACACATTAATACATACAGACAAATCTAATGTGTTGGAGAAAAGAATGAGATAAGAAAAGAATGAAATGGCTTCGGTAACTCAACTCACTTTTTCTCCTTTATCTCCAGGGGTTCCGGATGGTCCTCTGTCACCCTTCACACCCTGTGATTAAAACATATATTATATAAATGTAGATTAATATAGAAAATATCATAAACATTATTCTAAGAGTACTTAGTTGTAGATAGATGCCAATCATGGCTTTTAAAAATATCTGATCAAAATGTTATTTTTTTTTTATTAATATTTTAAATGTCCATATTCTCCATATACACTTTAATATACTACTTTTTATTTTCTACTTTATTTGTATAAAACTTTGCAGTAAAAAAAAAAAAACCCTTTGTCTGTAGTAAAGCAATGCTAGAAATGCTGCTGGAAAATAAAATCCGCATCTTCATAAAATATAAAACACAGTGGATCAACACCAGCAGATGATCAGCATGTCTCTCCAAACCATCACTGATCATCAGTAAATTTTACATTTCATTTAAAGTAAATGAAGGGAGCAGAGTCTGGAGGAAGAGTGGAGAGACACACAGTCCAAACTGCTCGAGGTCTAGTGTGAAGTTTCCACCAATCAGTGATGGTTTGGAGAGACATGCTGATCATCTGCTGGTGTTGATCCACTGTGTTTTATTATCAAGTCTAAAGTCAGTGCAGTTTTGTTTTCCCACAAAATCTTACAGCACTTCATGCTTCCCTCTGCTGCTGACAACTTTTATTAAGATGTGGATTTCATTTTCCAGCAGGATTTGGCACACTGCCCACACTGCCAAAAGTACCAAATGGTCTTACAATATAATATTCTAATTTTATATAGAGACTCTGACTTTTGGGTTTTCATTGACTGAAATCCATAACTTTAATCAATAATAAAAAAATTAAAGTAGATCACTCTGTGTTTAATACATCTATATAACATATGAGTTTCACATTTTAAAAGGAATTACTGAAATAAAGTAACTTTTCAATGATATTCTAATTTTTCCCATTTGAAGGTATTGTATGGATCTTAAGGGAGGCATTATGCTTCATAGAGTCCTATTCTATTGGCAGTTCTTCTCTACAGGACTAAGATAAGCTGTGTGTGTGTGTCTGTTAGTGTGTGTGTGTGTGTGTGTGTACCTCACCTTTGTTCCATCAGATCCTGGTGGTCCCGGGGGTCCAGTTGGCCCAGGTAAACCCTGCAAATAAAAAACAGCTTTAGTTACAATAGTGGAAAAAAGATCTTCTCTCTCTCTCTCTTCTCTCTCTCTCTCTCTCTCTCTCTCTCTTTCTCTCTCTCTCTTTCACAAACACACACACCCACACACACACCCACACACTAAATCACTGAAGTCAGGCCTTCCATCTCTGCCACATTTGGCCTCCTGTGACAGTGTGAGCTGTCACCTGTGTAATCCATCCTGGCATCCCGAGTGACACACCTCTCTCCCTCCCTCTCTCTATCCCTCCCTCTCTCTCTCTCCACACCTCTCTCAGCAGCTGCTCGCTGTCCAAAACACCCTGATACACCTTTACCCCCCTCTACTCCCCCAGTCCCTCACTGTTCATCACAGCACAGCTTCTGTTAGGAATGAAAACGCTGTTCTGTAAGTTTAATATAGAGAATAATCACAGCATCACCTGATATCCGTCCTGCCCGTTCTTTCCTGGAGGTCCAGTAAGGCCTTTGTCTCCTGGAGGTCCGGGTATTCCTGGGGGTCCAGCTGGTCCAGGAGGGCAGTCTGAGCAGATTCCCTAAGAGTTATAAATAAGTTAGATTAATACAAATATAATATACAGTAAATGGAGGATGGATGGGTGGAGAGATGGATAGATGGATGGATAAGTGAAACAATAGATGAATGGATAGATGCACTGTATGCATGATGAATAGTTATAAAAATAGATGAAGAGATAGACAGGATAAATGGATGGAAAGATAGACAGATGGGTGCCTGGATAGAAGGACACATGCATTGATGGACGGATGTATGCATATACTATATAGGTGGATGATGAATGGATGGATTTATGCATTGATGGAAGGATGTGTGCATATACTGTATGTATGTATGTACGGATGGATTGATGGATGGATGTGTGATTATATATTTTATGGATTGATTGATTGGTGGAAAGATGGACAGGTGTATGAAAATGTATGAATAGATAGATTGATGGACTGGTTGAAAGATGGACAGATCGATGGATGGACATGAATATGTTGTATGAATATGGTTGGATGGATGGATCCATTAATGAAAGGATATATGCATATATTGGATGGATGGATGGGTAAAAAAGATGGACAGGTGCATGAATATTGGTGGGTAGATGGATGGATGAATGGATGGATGGAATAATGCATTGATGAACGGATTTATGCATATTATGTATCCATTGATGGATGAATGGATGGGGGGATGGATGCATTAGTTGAATAATCTAAGCAGATACTGTATTTATGGATGGATGGATTGATGGAAAAAACAATAAAGGTATAAATGTGGTTAAAGGATGGATGCATTAATGAATGAATAAATGACTGAATGAATGAATGCATATTTTATATAGATAGATAGATAGATTCTGCTCTCTCAAAAACTCCCGGAAACTATTTGCTACCCTCCGCCTCCTCCTCCGGCTACATGCCTTACGGATGAAACACTTGCCTCATTCTTTACTGGCAAAGTGGCGGCCATCAGCAACCAGTTTACTGATGCACAATGTAGCAGTCCTACTACATCCTCTACTGCCCGGTGTCCCTCCACCGAAGGCGTTGCTTTCTCCTCGTTCGCTCCTCTCACTGAGAACGAGACACTGGCTCTCCTAACACGTAGCCGCCCTACTACGTGTCCACTTGACCCAATTCCTTCAGACCTTCTGCAAACTATCGCACCTGCAATCGTTCCGGCTATCACTTACACGATCAATGCCTCTTTAACTTCTGGTGTATTCCCGACTGCTTTCAAACAAGCACATGTTACACCACTGCTTAAAAAGCCTTCTCTCAACCCCGCCCAGGTTGATAACTACAGACCGGTCTCACTGCTACCCTTTCTCTCAAAAACACTAGAAAGAGCAGTTCTAAATCAGGTCTCTGGCTTCCTCTCCCAGAATGACCTTCTGGACCAGAACCAATCTGGGTTCAAGAAAGGACACTCTACCGAGACGGCTCTGTTGTCTGTGACTGAAGCGTTGAAAACTGCCAGAGCTGCAGGTCAGTCCTCAGTGCTCATTCTGCTGGACCTCTCGGCTGCTTTTGACACAGTCAACCATGACTTCCTCCTAACTATACTCTCGAACATGGGGATCTCAGACAATGTGCTGTCATGGTTTAGATCGTACCTCACTGGGCGCTCGTTCAAGGTGTCGTGGCAAGGACAGCTGTCCTCAGCCCGCTCCTTATCCACTGGGGTTCCCCAAGGTTCGGTACTGGGACCCCTTCTCTTCTCCATATACACCACCTCTCTTGGTCAGGTTGTCCGCTCACACGGATTTTCCTACCATTGCTTTGCGGATGACACCCAGCTATACCTGTCGTTCTCACCTGAAGATCACTCAATCTCTGCACGGATATCGCAGTGTCTCTCTGACATATCCTCATGGATGAAGGAGCATCACCTTCAATTAAATCTCTCAAAGACTGAACTTCTGGTTATACCAGCAAAACCATCTTTTCAACACAACTTCTCTATAAGTATCGACTCTCTCTCTCTCTCACCGACAAAGGTTGCTAGGAACCTGGGTGTTCTGGTTGATGACCAACTCTCCTTCACGCACCATGTGGCCTCGGTTGCTCGGTCCTGCCGCTTTGCGCTCTATAACATCCGAAAAATTAGACCGTTCTTGACGCAACAGGCCACCCAACTCCTGGTGCAAGCGGTCGTCATCTCACGCCTCGACTACTGCAATGCCCTGCTAACTGGCCTCCCGGCCTGTGTAGTAAAACCACTCCAGATGATCCAGAACGCAGCAGCACGTCTGGTCTTCAACCAGCCAAAACGGGCACATGTCACCCCGCTGCTCATTGAGCTCCACTGGCTACCAGTTGATGCTCGCATCAAATTCAAAGCTCTTACAATCGCCTACAAGGTGATGACAGAACAGGCTCCTTCCTACCTGCACTCGCTCCTGAAGGCTTACGCTACCTCCCGGCCGCTGCGCTCCTCCAGTGAACGTCGCCTCGCTTTGCCAAACATTCACACAAAGCAATCCCGACTGTTCTCATACAGAGTTCCCCAATGGTGGAACAAACTACCTTCCACTACCAGATCAGGAGAATCTCTCACTATCTTTAAGAAACTCCTGAAGACAGAGCTCTTCAAAGAGAACTTACTCTCCTAACACCTCTAACTAACTAACTACTTCTAACCTCATTTCCTTCTTCCCCTCCTTCACTCCTCTATCCTATTATTCCCCTTTGACCTCCTTTTATCCCTATCCAAAGATGTTTTACTTTTAAACTTATTTTACATTGTACTTGACTATTGTAAGTCGCTTTGGACAAAAGCGTCTGCCAAATGTAATGTAATGTAATGTAATGTAAAAGATAGATAGATAGATAGATAGATAGATAGATAGATAGATAGATAGATAGATAGATAGATAGATAGATAGATAGAGGATGTGTGCATATAGATGGATGGATGAATTGATGGATTGGTGGAAAGACAAACAGTTATATGAACATAAGTTAATGGATGGATGGATGGACTGATAGTGGATAGATGGATGGATTAGTGGACAGATGGATGAATAAATGGATGGATAGTTCTGCATATAGATAAATGGATGGGTGCATAAAGGAGATATAGAGTAACGTGTGTACGATGTACATAAGGATGCATGAGTGTAAGAGAGTTGAATGAAAGATAAGAGAGTTTGTATGGAGTGATAAAAGAGTGTATAGATGTATAAATGGATGGGGGATGAATGAGTGAGTGTGTATACAGGTGCTGTTCAACGAATTAGAATAATTTGAAATGCAATCATGAAATTCTTTGAATGCATTTTTTGTGCAGAAAGCAAATCAGGTGTTCACCGCACCTGTCCTACTCGTTAGACTAATCACAGAACTCGTTACCTGGAAAAAAATTTGCTCAGCTGAGCTTTCCAAAAGGCCCATTTAGGCCATTTAACTGTGACACTGTTGTTTTATTGAATTAGAATAATGGAGAAACCGTTTCATTGAATTAGAATAAATGCTCAAATTTTTGTTTTCTGTGAAGAGTGTTCACTGTGCAGTATAAAGTCAGGGTTGAGTAGAATTTCTAAGTTGTAAAATCAATCATGGGTAAGCAGCGCGACCTCTCAACCGGAATAGTGGCTCAAATTCAAGCCCTTCGCCAACAAGGCTTGACCCAAACTAAAATTGCTGAGCAGCTCGGCATCAGCCAGTCTTCCGTCTGCAAAGCTCTCAACAAAAACTGCAGCAAGCACAGCAACTGTTCCGGCGTCCGAAAAACTTCTGCTCGCGACAACAAGCAGCTGAGAAAGATCGCAGTCAGCAACCGGTTCAAGTCCACTTCCGAGCTCACCGACTTGTGGAACAAGCAGACCGGCGCTGACGTCTCCAGATCAACCACTTACCGTCGTCTGCGCGAACTCGGCTTCAAATCTCGCGTTCCAGCAGTAAAACCGATGCTGAACAAGAAACAAATGGAGAAACGGTTGAAGTGGGCCAAAGAACACGGCGAGTGGACTGCTGAAGACTGGCAGAAAGTGGTCTTCAGTGACGAATCACGCTTCTGCATCTCCTTCGGTGACCAAGGTCCTCGTGTCTGGCGTCGTGGTGGCGAAACCTACAACCACGAGTGCTTGAAAAGATCCGTCAAGTTTCCCCAGAGCGTTATGGTCTGGGGATGCATGTCCGCTCGAGGTGTAGGGAAACTCTGCTTCCTCAAGAAGACTGTCAATGCTGCCGTATATCAAGATGTTCTGGAAACGTTCCTGATTCCGACTGTTGAGGAACAGTTCGGCGAAGAAGACTTCATATTTCAACAGGATCTTGCACCGGATCATGCGGCAAAGTCGACCAAAGATTGGTTCACTAAAAAACAGCTTGAAGTTTTGGCATGGCCGGCCAACTCGCCTGACCTCAATGTCATTGAAAACCTTTGGGCCATCGTCAAGCGGAAAATTCGCGACAGAAAGCCTACTACGCTGGACCAACTGAAGCAGAACATCGCCACTGCCTGGGAAGCTGTGAGTGCGGAAACTTGCGACAAGCTGGTCAAATCGATGCCGCAGAGACTTCAGGCAGTCATACAAGCCAAGGGGGCAGCCACAAAATACTGAGAAAGTGATGATTGTAATTATAATAAAAATTATTCTAATTCAATGAAACGGTTTCTCCATTATTCTAATTCAATAAAACAACAGTGTCACAGTTAAATGGCCTAAATGGGCCTTTTGGAAAGCTCAGCTGAGCACATTTTTTTCCAGGTAACGAGTTCTGTGATTAGTCTAACGAGTAGGACAGGTGCGGTGAACACCTGATTTGCTTTCTGCACAAAAAATGCATTCAAAGAATTTCATGATTGCACTATTTCAAATTATTCTAATTCGTTGACCAGCACCTGTATGTGTATAGAAGCTGTATGAGTAAATGTTTACCTTCAGGTCGATTTTGGATGGATCTGCATCTTTACCCTGAAGGAGGAAATGAAAGTGGTGAGAAATCAATCAGATCTGCAGGTCGGTTCTGTCTAACCTCAAACCCGTCAATACCGACCCATTACCCTCACTGACAGCAGCACTGACAGCAGCACTGACAGCAGCACTGACAGCAGCACTGGCAGCAGAACCAGCACTCAGCAATAACAGCTGTCAGTGCTGCTGATGCTGAAACTGAGACTGACACACCATCACTCACCGGCTCTCCTGGAGAACCTTTCTCTCCGGGCCTTCCTGGCAAACCCTGAACACACACACACACACACACACACACACACAAACATTACTCTTAACATTTTAAAGATACACAGTATGGAGAAAAATACTGGGACAGTTGTTGGTGCCACTTTAAAATAAGACTACCCTCATAAAGGGTTTATAAATGGTTTATAACTTCAACAGTCTTTAGTCAATAGCCACTTTGTTTCCATCCATCTCTGGGTGCTTTTTAAAGTTTGTTTAGGGTCATTGTCATGCTGGAAGACCCACAACCTAGGACAATCCAGAAGGGTTTTGGCTCAATTCTGTACATTTGGGTAAACTGTAGTCCATCTTTCTTATGTTGTTACTTTAGCAGAGGCTCCCTCCTAGGTCTTCTGCATAGTGTTTCATTTTGTTCAAATGAACGAGGGATAGTTTGCACTGACACTGATGCACCCTGAGCCTGCAGTACAGCTTGAATTTCATTGGAACTTGATTGGGGCTTCATTTTTTTATTAATTCCACGTACAGGAAGGTTAAATATGGTTAACAATGCAGTAAGTCGTAAACTTCTTGATTATATTCATGCACACCATGGACAGAGGAGCATCAACATCTCTGGAGATGGACTTGTAACATTGAGATTTTTTATATTTTTCCCCAATTTTGGTTCTGTTCTCCATTTTTTATGATTTTTTTTTTGTTCAATTATTTGTCCTGCATTAGTATTGTTTGCATTCAGGGCTTACGTTGTGTCCTGCGGGTCCCTCAGGGCCTGGCATTCCTGGAGCTCCTCTCGCCCCCTGCAGCAGAACAGTAGCATTAAGGTTAGAGGAATAAAAAGTGGTATAAAAAGTTCAGGATTTGATTGATAGATAACAAATTTCTCACCACAGCTCCTAATGGGCCAGGGGGTCCTGGGGGTCCCTGTAGAAGAAGATACAAAATGCAAATTACTGAGTAAATTCAACGAATCAGACAGGTCTAGGCACAATTTAAAGGTCTCCTTTCACTCAAATAACTTGTTCTTTGTGAAATGCAGTAGGTCTCTCTGAGTTGTTTATGATGCTGCACATGAAACTATTGAAACTCTGAAAATATATTTATATATATTGAATTATATATATATATATATATATATATATATATATATATATATATATATATATATATATATATATATTGTGGTGAATGGAATTATTGTATATTATATATATTGTGGGGAAGGACAGTTCTGGTGGAAACAGGAGAGTTGAGGTGCACATTGAATTCTGCCGTGATTTGATCAGCCGTGGTTTTATGTTTTTTTGGATACAATCCGGGTTAGCACCCGAACATCCCTTTCAGACAGCTTCCTCTTACAGTGTCCACAGTTAATCCTGTTGGATGTGGTTGGTCCTTCTTGGTTGTATATATATATATATATATATATATATATATATATATATATATATATATATCTGCACTTGAACCTCAAAGGAGAGATTTAAGTGAAACCAGAATAAAAGTGAACATAGTTTTGAACCATTTCTTTGTCATCTGTAATTTGAATTCCAGTAGGAGGAAACAAATCGAATCGAAATCGATTTTTTTTTTTTTTTTTTGTCAAACAGGAAAAGCCCTGTGTCTATGTCAACCCGTGAGTTCCTGGCCCCGCCCACCTCAGCACAGAGATAAAGCCGGGCTGCAGCAGAGCCAAACATTGCATAGACAGTATGTGAACAATATGTATGATGTGTGAGTGTTGTGGACATACTGATGGTCCAGTAGTTCCTTCTCCTGCAGGACCTCTGGCTCCTGGCATCCCCTGCATTCCTGGATTACCTGGTGGGCCCTACAACACACACATAACACACACACACACACACCTTAAAATCACATGCATTAAAATACAGTTGGACAATGCATCAAATTTAATATTTGCTACCTGGAATTTGCTACACAGGAAATTTGGCAGTGTTAAATCAACACTGTTAGTGTTAAATCAACATTTATTAGTGTTAAACTTTACACTCTCAGTGTTAATTTAACACTAACAGTGTTGATTTAACACTGCCAAATTTCCTGTGTACCTGGATTGTGTTGCTAGATGGATGCTGTGGTATTCCAGACGGTTACTTTTGTGTTTCTATGTAGCTAATATTGCCTAGGTGGATGCTAGGGTATCCCAGGTGATTACTCTGGTGTTGCTAGATATCTTATATGGTGTGAATAGATGGATGCTTTGGCTTGTGGCTACACTGGAGTTACAAGGTAGCTGATTTGGTCTAGCTTGGTGGGTGCTATGGTATCTCAGGTGGTTTATTTGCTGTTGCTAGGTAGCTGAAATTGTGTCACTAGATGAATGCTGTGGTATCCCAGACAGTTACTTTGGTGTTAATCCGTAGCTGATGTTGCCTAAGTGGATGCCACAGTATCTCAGGTGGTTACTCTGGTTTTCCTAGGTAGATCAAATGGTGTAGCTTGTTGGATGCTATGGTGTCCCAGGTGGGTACTTTGGTGTTTCTAGGTAGATTAAATGCTGTAGCTAGGTGGACACTATGTTATCCCAGGTGGTTTTTCTGGTGTTGTTAGGTAGCTGCTCTGGTCTGGCTACGTGGATTTAATGGTATTCCAAGTGGTTACTTTGGTGTTGTTAGTTAGCTGACATGGTGCATGAATAGATATGAATAACGTTTTTTTTTTTTTTTAAGTGATGTTACCTTCAGTCCTTGAGGTCCAGGCATGCCTGGTTGTCCCGTATCCCCCTGTAATTAGAGAAGATAAATTACAACGCAAGCTGTGATTCTTCTTCTTCTTCACACCACACACACACACACACTGTAGTACAAACAGTATCTCCACAAACATGCCGTTGCCTGCAGCAGAGCCCCTCCCTAACACCTGCAGCTCGATCCCACTTCCTCATTATTTTAATGGGAGTGATTAAAGAGCGGTCGGAGCGCCGCTGGGTTTTACAGCACAATCAGCACACTGGAGTGGAAAGAACCCACACAGACCTGGAACTGGGAATACACTCGCTCTGCCAGTACAGAGGGATACGCATGTAAAAGCTGATTACAGACTAAAATAAAACACACTGTTGATTTGCGTGAAACAGGACGTGTTTACAGCACAAGAACTACAACTATACTCAATTCCATGTCTTATTTGTACCCATCCTCTGGTTTCTGAGCGTCATCCTTTAAAGTGGTTGAAATTCTTCCCCTTAAAATCAGAACAACCCTTTAAGAAACAATACGCCATCAAAATACATAAATAACATGTAGCTACGTGGATGCTATGGTATCACAGGTTGATACTTTTCGTTTCTAGTAGCTGTTATTGTCTAGCATAGTGGATGCTATGGTATTCCAGGTAGTTACTCTGTTTTTTTTTCCAATTAGCTGATATGGTGTGAATAGATTGTTGCTATGGTATCTGGTGTTGCTAGGTTCCGAATATCGTCTAGGTGGATGATATAGTATTGCAGGTGGTTACTTTGGTGTTTTTAGGTAGCTGATATTGTCTAGGTGGGTGCTATGGTTTCCCAAGCGGCTACACTGGTGTTGTTAGGAAGCTGATATAGTCTAGTTTGGTGGATGCTATGGTATCTCAGGTAGTTACTCTGGTTTTCCTAAGTAGCTGATATGGTGTGAATAGATGGTTGCTATGGTATCTGGTTATGCTAGGTAGTGAATATTGTCTGGGTGGCTGATATAGTATTGCAGGTGGGTACTTTGGTCTTTTTATGTAGCTGAGATTGTATAGGTGGGTGCTATGGTTTCCCAAGTGGCTACACTGGTGTTGTTAGGAAGCTGACATAATCTAGCTTGGTGGATGCTATGGTATCCCTGGTGGTTACTTTGTTGTTTTTAGGTAGCTGATATTGTCTCGGTGGGTGCACTGGTTTCCCAAGTGGCTACACTGGTGTTGTTAGGAAGCTGATATAGTCTAGTTTGGTGGATGCTATGGTATCCCAGGTAGTTACTCTGGTTTTCCTAAGTAGCTGATATGGTGTGAATAGATGGTTGCTATGGTATCTGGTTATGCTAGGTAGTGAATATTGTCTGGGTGGTTGATATAGTATTGCAGGTGGGTACTTTGGTCTTTTTATGTAGCTGAGATTGTCTAGGTGGGTGCTATGGTTTCCCAAGTGGCTACACTGGTGTTGTTAGGAAGCTGACATAATCTAGCTTGGTGGATGCTATGGTATCCCTGGTGGTTACTTTGTTGTTTTTAGGTAGCTGATATTGTCTCGGTGGGTGCACTGGTTTCCCAAGTGGCTACACTGGTGTTGTTAGGAAGCTGATATAGTCTAGTTTGGTGGATGCTATGTTATCCCAGGTAGTTACTCTGGTTTTCCTAAGTAGCTGACATGGTGTGAATAGATGGTTGCTATGGTATCTGGTGTTGCTAGGTAGTGAATATTGTCTGCGTGGCTGATATAGTATTGCAGGTGGTTCCTTGGTGTTTTTAGGTAGCTGATTTTGTCTAGGTGGGTGCATTGGTTTCCCAAGTGGCTACACTGGTGTTGTTTGGAAGCTGATATAGTCTAGTTTGGTGGATACTATGGTATCCCTGGTGGTTACTTTGGTGTTTTAGGTAGCTTATATTGTCTAGGTGGGTGCTATGGTCTCCCAAGTGGCTACACTGGTGTTGTTAGGAAGCTGATATAGTCTAGCTTGGTGGAAGCTATAGTATCCTTGGTGGTTACTCTGGTGTTTTTAGGAAGCTGATATGGTCTAGCTTGGTGGATGCTATGGTATCCCAGTTGGTTACACTGGTGTTAATAGGTAGCTAAAATGACGTGGAAAGGTGGATACTATGGTATCCCAGGTAGTTACTCTTGTTTTCCTAGGTAGCTGATAAGGTCTGGTTAAGTGGGTGCAATGGTATCCCAGGTGATTTCTTTGGGGTTAGTAGGTAGCTGAAATGGCGTAGCTAGGGGGATGCTATGGTATCCTAGGTAATTACTCCAGTTTTGCTAGGTAGTTGATATCTTCTGTCTTTGGTGATGCTATAGTATCCCAAGTGGCAATGTTGGTGTTTCTAGGTAACTGATATTGTCTGGCTAGGTGGATCCTATGGTATCCTAGGTGGTTACTCTGATTTTGCTAGATAGCTGAAATGGAGTAGATAGGTGGATGCTATGGTATCCCAGGTGGTTACTTTGGTGTTTCTAGGCAGCTGATATGGTGTAGCACGATGGATGCTATGGTATCCCAGGTGGTTACTTTGTTGTTTCTAGGTAGCTGATATTGTCTAGCTTGGTGGATGCTATGGTATCTTAGGTTATTTATCTGGTTTTGCCAGATAGCTGATATGGTCTAGCTTGGTGGATGATCTGGTATCTCAGGTTGTTTCTCTAGTTAAAAGTTGGATGCTATGGTCTCCTAGCTGGTTACTCTGGTGTTGTTAGGTACATTAGCTAAAATTCTCTGGCTAGGTGGATGCTACGGAATCCTGAGCGATTACTCTGGTTTTCCTAATTAACTGATTATGTCTGGCTAGGCGGATGCTATGGTATCCTGTGCGGTTACTCTGGTTTTCCTAAGTAGCTGATTATGTCTGGCTAGGCGGATGCTATGGTATCCTGTGTGGTTACTCTGGTTTCGATAGGTAGTCGATATGGCCTGTCTTGATGGATGCTATGGTATCCTAGGTGGTTACTCTGGTGTTGTTAGGTACAGTAGCTAAAATTCTCTGGCTAGGTGTATGCTACGGTATTCTGTGCGGTTACTCTGGTTTTCCTAAGTAGCTGATTATGTCTGGCTAGGCGGATGCTATGGTATCCTGTGTGGTTACTCTGGTTTTCCTAAGTAGCTGATTATGTCTGGCTAGGCGGATGCTATGGTATCCTGTGTGGTTACTCTGGTTTCGATAGGTAGTCGATATGGCCTGTCTTGATGGATGCTATGGTATCCTAGGTGGTTACTCTGGTGTTGTTAGGTACAGTAGCTAAAATTCTCTGGCTAGGTGTATGCTACGGTATTCTGTGCGGTTACTCTGGTTTTCCTAAGTAGCTGATTATGTCTGGCTAGGCGGATGCTATGGTATCCTGTGTGGTTACTCTGGTTTCGATAGGTAGTTGATATGGCCTGGCTTGATGGATGCTATGGTATCCTAGGTGGTTGCTCTGGTGTTGCAAGGAAACTGATATATGAGTCAGTCTGACATATTTTACTACTCTGTAATAAGTGTAAAAGTGATATGGTGGTTATGAGGTTCTAAAAAAGTGACAGCCAAAAAAAAGCCAAAATTGTCATTAAACGTAAGTTAATTGATTAATTAAAACAATGCTGATTTCATACCTTCACTCCATCTTTGCCCTTCCCAGGCAATCCGATTTCACCTCTTAGACCAGGCTCTCCGACTGAACCCGGTGGACCTGGAGGACCATCTTTTCCTGCATCTCCCTGCAGAGCAAAGTAAGAATTTTATTTATTTATTTATCGATTTTTGTTTAGCCTCAGCTTGGGTGCACTTCTCGTTTTTTCTTATCTTTATTTTAAAGTTTTTTTTTTCTTATCTCCTGGAGCGCCTTGTTTTACTAAAGCAGGTTAATGCAGCTTTCTGGGGTTGATCTGATAGTGCTTGTGGTTATTTTTTTATTTCTGTGGAATCAATGCCAACAGTAGTAGTATGGAGGTTTTTATCAGCTCTGAATATGGGAATGTGGCTCAGTGGGTTGGGTTAGAAAACCTGAATCTGGGGGGTCTACTGGTTTAGTATCTGATTGGGGTTGCTCAGGTATGATAAATTAAACCCAGAGATGACTTTTTAAGCCAATTAAAAGTTGAATAACTCAGTCAATAAGTCAAAGTTTCATGACTTTTTGACTATGCAAAAGCTTAGGGCAGGTTTATGGCAGGTTTTGCTTTTAGATGGTTTCAGATGGTTTAAGATGGTCTTTGATGGTCAAACGGGTTGATTGTCAAGCTGCTCATCCTGTTGAATTGTTATTTGGATATGCTCGGTCATACTGGTCATGTTGATTGATTAGCTTGGTCTTGATTGGTCCCATTGGTTGATCACAACTTAGTGTAAAGGTCAAGCTAGTAGATCAGTTTGGAGATTCTGCTCAAACTGGTGGATCAAACTGGTGATGTTTATTCCAGTAGGTCAATTAATCTTGTCACTAATCTTAACAAGTTAAGCCAGCTTAAGCTGAACAGACTGTTTTTTTTTTCAACAGGGTAGTCACATTCCCTCTTCGATCAATAAAGTACCTATCAATCAATTAATAAATTAATGAATAATCAATTAATTGAAGTGTTCTTTCCCTGCACTTTTCACCCCAGCCTTCATTTGCCATTCTTTTTGTAGGTCACTTCATATCAACCTGTGTAGCCAATCTCCAGACCTGAACCTTTATTAAAACCCTCTGAAACATTATCAATTAATTAATAAAACTATCCATTAATAAATGAAAGCAGACAAATTATAATTAGCTATATTTAGTGTGAGTTCCAGTGCCCCCCTCTACTGAGAGCATTCAGCTGAAAATGTATTAAATCCAATAAAAAGACTGACTCTAATTGTAAGTCCTCTACTTCACCAGTGTTGAAGATAAAGCCTCCTGCTGTTATACTGGTGACAGTAATGAAGGCCATTGTGTTACTGTGCCAAAGAACATCCAGTGCCCTATTGTTCCTTTTATTACCGCCATTCGTCCTGCAGAGCTCCGATTAGCAAGCAGCCGACCCTCCAGAGCACGATATATATCCTGAAAACTCCAGTATGTGTCTGATATGCTTGTATTTACAGGAATTTCTTTATTTAGTGCTTTTAAGTTGTTTAAGATGTTATATTTATAAAATATTTTTAAAACAGAGATGCTTAAGAAATAAAACAGAAGTCAAAATGACTGAATTTCAATAAAAACTCTAACCATTAAACAATTAGAGGTTGGGCAAAGCTAAAAAATTGGACTCATTTGAGAACACAATCTTACTCCAGTTCTCTAAAGTCCAGATCTTAAAGGACTTCTGGAAACTTCAGCCTGGTTCTTCTTTGCTTATCATTGATGAAGGGCTTTACAGGATCATTTTTCACACGGTTCTTTCCCTGCACTTCACCCCAGCTTCCATTTGCCATTCTTTTTGTAGGTCACCTGAAGTCAACCTGTGGTTACCAATTGACATTTTAATAGATCGACGGTCTAACTCCAGACCTGAACCCTTGTTAAAAACCTCTAGAATATAATCAAGATGAAGATGGATGGTCACAAATCATCAAACACTGCTGAACTGGTTGTTTTTTTTTGTGCTAGGAGTGGCAAAATGTCACCTAAAAGCAGTGTGTAAGACTGGTGCAGGAGAACATGATGCCAAGATGCATGAAAACTGTGATTATAAATCAGGGTTTTTCTAATATTTTCAAATATCGATTTCTGAAGTCTTAAAACATTAGTATTGGGGAGGCGCCAAATGGTCTAGCAGTCTAAAGCTCTGCCGCTATGTACTGGAAATTGCTGGTTCGAATCCCGGTCATGCAGCTTGCCATCAGCCGCTTAAGCCCTGAGAGAGCACAATTGGCCTTGCTCTCTCTGGGTGGGTACAGTAGTAGATGGTGCTCTTTCCCCTCATCACTCCTAGGGTGATGTGGATCAGCACAAGGCTGCGTCTGTGAGCTGATGTATCAGAACCGAGTCGCTGCACTTTCCTCCGAGCGTTAGCACTGTGATTCTACTCGGTAATGCTGCATCGGCAGCAGTTCAAAAAGAAAAGAGGCGGAATCTGACTTCACATGTATCGGAGGAGGCGATGTTTGGCTTGTGTTGCATTGTCTTAATAGTTGAAAATAAAAATGGCATAATAAAATGAAAACCGATTAATTCAGACCTTCTCTCCTCTTTGTCCTGCTATGCCAGGTGGTCCGATACTGCCTGGGATTCCCTGAGAGACAAAAGAACAGTGGTTAATAGTAGTAGCAATTAATAATTAAAGTCCAGTTAGTTACACCATATAAAGATCAATATATGACAGATATACTGAGCCATCCATGTAAACTTTTTTTTACTGAACTTTACAGATATTGTAAGGTTTATGCTTAATATAGCCTGA